>NW_015506353.1:174605-179605 GCF_001515645.1 Sinocyclocheilus grahami | reverse complement strand
GCACACACACACACACACGCACACACACACACACACGCACACTCACTCTCACTCACACTCACTCACACTCACACTCACACTCTCACACAGCAAATCATGAAAGTATTTAGTTTTCATTTCATAACCTACATATGAACACAGGCTGGAAATCTGCTTCTGTAGACAACATGAACCATCTCTCTCACATTAGTCAGTCTGAATAAATACAATCTGATTTCAAGTTCCTAAAGCTCTGTTTATATGAACCCTAACAGTCACAGTTTGTTTCACAAATTTGTTCACACATCCATTTAGGGTACATTTACCCAACAATAATGTACTAAAAACATTTTCTGTACAGAGGACGAGGTTGTCAAAATGATCCCTTTTAACACAGATCCGTGAAAACAACTAACCGGAGCTGATCGCGGCCACTTCAGTCAATGCTTGTGTTTATATCAGCCGTTTCAGAAGCGACTCTCCATGCTGCTTCGATAAAGATATACACCTAAGCCTCCTTCGGTCAAAAATAATGGTTATTGCGGGAGCATTCCATTTGATCATTTTGCAAACATTATGGGAATGTTACTTTTGAATGTTCACTTCAGAAAGTTCTGAAACAAATAGTAACATTCAAAGAAACGTTAGATGAACGTCCGTGAACGAACATTCTACGGGAAAAAAAAACACTCTGAACGATATATAGTTTTCGTGCTAATGTTTTGAGAACATTATTAAAGTCCAGATCACTTTGGATGAACGCTGTGTTAATGTTACTGGAAGCAGGTTTGTTCAGTCGTAGCGATTGTTCCTCCCACCGCTGAAGTAAACGTGAGGAACAGAGTTTCTGCTAAACCGTCTGTTTGAGTCTCTCATTGCTTCTCTCTGTCTGTTTTTCTCTCAGAATCACACAGCATCGGCTCCATAAAGACAGCGCTTCACCGGAGGAGAGATGGGACACAGGCCAGACTCAAACCTGCGTCCCCCATGTGAGCTCAGCACGCACCGAATGACGATTCTGCTCGCTGTGCTTGACTCTCACGATCGGTTTGTCGTTAAATTATGAACGTGCGAGTGTGTGTTTGTGTCGTGATGTGTTTCGATGGGGTCTTCCTTCCTGCGGAAACCGCCTGTAATTTCAAACTCATCAGCGCTGAGAATCGAGTCCACTGAGACAAAATCCAGCCGTTATGAACGACTGATTTATTTATTTAGGACATTTTTAAGATCAGTCTCCGCTGCTCCCTTCGACACGCTCGAGTTACAGGAGATAAAACGCTACATTAACTCCAAGCGGTCGCTTGAGCTCAGTTCATGTTTGAAGGATGAAGTGATTTGAGATGAATGTAAACTCGGACACACAGAAGCTGCTCTGAACATGATGAATTCTGCGTCTGTTTGATGAGTTATGATCATGTGATTGTTTGGTTCCCAGAGGCCCAGATGAGCTGGAGTCAGAGGGGCGTGTCAGATCGGAGGGGGCGGGTCACTTTATCTGATACATCATATGTGTGTTGCTAAGGGAGGTGGTTGCTGAGGGCAGCTGTAACCATAGTTACCGCATCTCTGTGTGGTTTTGATAAAGTTTGATTTATGCAGCACTGACGTTTATGAGCTTTTCTGTCGTATTTTCCTTGTTTGTTTGTTTTCCGTTGATTGTCAGGGATGAAGGCGGCGCGGAGGCTGTGGAGTTCAAACACTCGTCAGAGCTCGTTTAGGTAATTCAATAAGCATCAGCTCCGCTTACAGCCTCATTCTTCAGTGCAGTTACTCTTCTCAAAATACAGACGCCAAGACCAGCTGTGATTATATGAGCAATCATGAGACCGCAGACAAGAGTGTGTGTGTGTGGGTGAGAGAGAGTGAGAGTGTGTGTGTGTGTGTGAGTAAGTGTATGTGTGTGTGTGACTGTGTGTGTGTGTGTGACTGTGTGTGTGTGTGACTGTGTGAGAGTAAGTGTGTGTGTGTGTGTGTGTGTGTGGGTGAGAGAGAGTGAGAGTGTGTGTGTGTGTGAGTAAGTGTGTGTGTGACTGTGTGAGAGTAAGTGTGTGTGTGTGTGTGTGTGTGTGGGTGAGAGAGAGTGAGAGTGTGTGTGTGTGTGAGTAAGTGTGTGTGTGACTGTGTGAGAGTAAGTGTGTGTGTGTGTGTGTGTGTGTGGGTGAGAGAGAGTGAGAGTGTGTGTGTGTGTGAGTAAGTGTGTGTGTGACTGTGTGAGAGTAAGTGTGTGTGTGTGTGTGTGTGTGTGGGTGAGAGAGAGTGAGAGTGTGTGTGTGTGTGTGAGTAAGTGTATGTGTGTGTGTGACTGTGTGTGTGTGAGTGTGTGTGTGTGTGTCTGTGTGTGTGTGTGTGTGTGTGTGTGTGTGTGTGTGAGAGTGAAATCTGGTCATATTTAGCAGAACTAATGCATTACACTCTGCGTAACTGAGCATGATCACGTCACCTGGACCTGATTGAAAGCATGTTTCTTAGGTAACTATTTTTTTCATGTCCTGTTAAAATGTTATTTAAAAGTTACAAAAATGTTTCTTACAGTGCTTTACTAACTTTATTTTGACCAAAAATGTAAAATGATTTGAATGTTTTAAAATCTTCTAAGAATGTTAAAATGTCCAGTTTTCGTGTCTTGATTATAACGTTATTTAAAGGTCCACAAACACGTTTCTCAGAATGTTCATCAAGTACAAATAACATCTTGAGGACGGTTTGAGAATGTTGTTCTCTGAACATTTGCCCTCAACATTGTGAGAATGTAAATCAAATATTAATAATCTTAAGAAGAAATTAAACATTTTAAGAACATTTTGTCCTAATATTTATATAACCTTTAAACCGTTCCAGATAGAGTTTCAGAGCACAATAATAAAAATGAAAGGGATCGTTCAGCTGAAAAGAATCATTCTGTCATCATCTGCTCGTGTCGCTCTAAACCTATGACTTTCTTTCTTCTGTGGGACACAAAAAGATGATGTTCTGAAGAACGTTGGCAACAAACAACATTGGACCCCATTGACTTACACAGTATGAAAAAGAAACATTTCTCAAAATATCTTCTTTAGTGTTTCGTAGATGACAGGTTTGGGTTTGTGAACACACAGGTGATCACACAGACGTTCAGCGGGGTTCTGTGGAGTGTAAGAGTGATCTGATTCTGTCTCCTGAGAATCCAGTTTATGAGTTCAAATGCTCTCACTCTTCTGTTTATTTGATGTCATTGTAAAAACACTGATTGTGTTTTGGATTTGCTGATTTTTATGAAAGGTTTCTGGTGTTTTTTTGTCTCCTGAGTAATCATTTCACTGCAGTCCAGCTTCTAAACGACTGCAGGAGTTTAGCTGATGCTCATTTCACCTTCAGATGAATATGAGAAACAGATTATGAACAAACGCAAACATTTCTCCAGTTTAGACAAACACAGAAACACAAGATCACATCTGACTGCACTTCTCGTTCTGTTTATTGTGTTTAGTGGTGTCTGAGTGTCACGGTGCTGTTTTAAACGCTCCAATTATATGAATTAATGTATTAATGTTGTTGCAGATAGTGAGGTTACAGGAAACATACAGGGAAATTTCAATAACATTCTTTTAAAGTTATATAAATGTGAGGACAAAATGTTCTTAAAGTGATGTTTATGGAAATCTCTTTTAATTGTATTACTATTTGATATACAATCTCATAACGCTGAAAGAATACAATCTTAGAACTACATTCTCGGAACGTCCTAATGATGTTATTTGTACTTGAACGTTCCAGGAAACATTTTTGTAACATTGTAATCCTGACTGAAGAAAACTGAAGATTTAACCTTATAGAATTTTACAAATAAACATCCAAATAACAGTATATTTTGGGTGAGAAGCATTTGTAGAACGTTGTAAGAAATGCTTTCGTAACCTTTAAATAACGTTATAATGTTGACAGAAATCTTGTGCATTTCAAATGTGTTAAAAACCTTTCAAGACAACGCTTTGACTGCGCGTCACTGAAGGAACGGCGCCATCTATGGAAGGCCAAAGGGGCCAAAAACATGTGATTTTTAACACGTCAACGACACGTTAAATGCGCGTATCTTTATTTCAGTTTGAGCGTCTGTGTTTATTGATGCGGGAGCGAGCTATGAAAAGCACTCGACATCAAAGCCCCGATGCCACATTATACAGGAATGCCGGAGGAAATCATGCAAATAATAAAATGGCATTTTCTGTAGGGCTTAGTTAGAACTCAGATCCGGTTTCACTGGAGGGTAATTTGTGCTGCCATTCTCCGAAGAGCGTCGCGACGGTCGGATCTCAGCCGAGCGCTTACATGCGTGTCAATGATGTTTGTTTTAATGTTAGCCGCTTCATCCCTGACAGCTCTAAATCAACACAACAGTTTAACCTGTCTTTTGCCAGTCGGATTGTGAGGCTCACAGTTAACGACCCACAGTAATTAGTCTTTAATGTTTGCTCACATTTCCATTCTCTACTGCTTCAGTGTGACTTTTAATAATTACAGATCCATATCATCTGACAAACACAACTCAACATCAATTAGATCTTTATTATGCCTTTAGGCTTTCATTTTCAGCCTTTGTTTTGCTTGTTGTCTTCAATATATCTTAATAATTTCACAGTGAATTTTTTCTCTTCTTTACACACACACACACACACACACTCACTCACTCAGACAGACAGACAGACAGACAGACACTCACTCACACACTCACTCACTCACTCAGACACACTCACTCACTCAGACTCACACACTCACTCACTCACACACTCACTCACTCACTCACTCAGACACACACACACACTCACTCACACACTCACTCACTCACTCACTCAGACACACACACTCACTCACTCACACACTCACTCACTTAAATCACGTTAAGAACATTTTGTCCTAACATTTATATAACTTTAAAAGAATGTTATTGAAATGTCCCTGTATGTTTCCTGTAACCTCACTATCTGCAACAACATTACAGTTTTTGCCTATTGCTTGAACACTTTTTGCAAAACTTCGGCTCATTG
>NW_015506353.1:173583-174539 GCF_001515645.1 Sinocyclocheilus grahami | reverse complement strand
GTAAGTGTTTTCAGGTGTGTGTCTAAGTGTTTTCAATCACCCAATGTGTGCTTTATTTTGAATAGATTTAAAAAAAATAGTTTTCCCAGTGGTACCCTGAGATTTTATTTATGAACGAAGTGTCTTATGTATGAAATAGTGTGTAGTGTGCAGGAGCAAGTGTGCTGCAGAATTGCAACTGAAGTGCAAAGCAGCGCTTTTGTTTAAGGTACGGTTACACTGTGTTTAAGGTGTAGTAACAAAAGCTTCAAGTTTTGTTACTTTGGTCTAAGCATGTGTCTGTAGTGTTCAAGCAATAGGCAAAAACTGTAATACATTAATTCATATAATTGGAGCTGGACAGCGTTTAAAACAGCACCGTGACACTCAGCAAACACTAAACACAATAAACAGAACGAGAAGTGCAGTCAGATGTGATCTTGTGTTTCTGTGTTTGTCTAAACTGGAGAAATGTTTGCGTTTGTTCATAATCTGTTTCTCATATTCATCTGAAGGTGAAATGAGCATCAGCTAAACTCCTGCAGTCGTTTAGAAGCTGGACTGCAGTGAAATGATTACTCAGGAGACAAAAAAACACCAGAAACCTTTCATAAAAATCAGCAAATCCAAAACACAATCAGTGTTTTTACAATGACATCAAATAAACAGAAGAGTGTATGTGTGTGTCTGAGTGTGTGTGTGTGTGTGTCTGTGTCTGTGTCTGTGTCTGTGAGTCTGTGTCTGTGTCTGTGAGTCTGTGTCTGTGAGTCTGTGTCTGTGAGTCTGTGTGTCTGTGTCTGTGTCTCTGTGTCTGTGTCTGTGTGTCTGTGTCTGTGTGTCTGTGTCTGTGTGTCTGTGTCTGTGTGTCTGTGTCTGTGTGTCTGTGTCTGTGTGTCTGTGTCTGTGTGTCTGTGTCTGTGTGTCTGTGTCTGTGTGTCTGTGTCTGTGTGTCTGTGTCTGTGTGTCTGTGTCTGTGT
>NW_015506353.1:170139-173506 GCF_001515645.1 Sinocyclocheilus grahami | reverse complement strand
GTCTGTGTCTGTGAGTCTCTGTGTGTCTCTGTGTGTAAAGCACAGTTTATATTCACCACCTGCTTTCAAGAAAGACAAATTTACACGTGTGTATTAGTCTATATATGTATGTGAAACTTATGATATAGACCAGGGTTGCATGAAGGTAAATTTTGGACTTTTAAGACCAAGTAAAGGAAATGAATAATAAAATAATAAATTGAATGGAACACATGTCAGTATATTCTCTAAATGTAAATGTTTTGTATTAGCAATGCACAAAAAATAAATAAATCAGTTTTACATTTTACAAAAAAACAAAACAAAAAAAAAATCTCTGCTCACAAACTGTGGAAATAAGTTCTGTAACACTGCAGAAAGTGCTGTTATTTGTGTCTTGTTTTCCAGTGAAAATGTCTAAAAGCTCTCGATTCTTAAATCAAGCATCAATTTACTGAAGAAGTAAAATTATATAAAACAAGAAATCTTGTTTTATGAAAAAAATGGAAGAAAATGAAATGAGTTTATGATTTAAACAAGAACAATATCAGCCAATGGGCTCAGAATAAATAATCTTAATTCGTCATTGACAGATGTTAGTTTTTGTTTTAATTATAAACTTTTCTTCAAGACTTCAGTTTTGCATTTCCTGTAAAAGTATCTTGATTTAAAATGTTTAGATGTTTATTCTGGAAAACAAGACAAGAATACTGAGGCTGCTCCGATGTGAGAACTTTTAAAGACATTCGTGTGCCTCTTTAATCCCAGAAACCCTCATGCACTCAAACCAAACATTATTCATTACTAAACAAAGTAAACGGAGACCAATTATACCCCAAACTCTTCATACAGTGGACTACCAGTACAATTTGGGAGCAAGAATGATTCAGACACTGAGCTGAGCATGTTCTGCTGAAGTGTTTTTCTTTAATGCGTCTCAATAGTTTCGGTTTGACTGTATGTGTTGCCACGGGACAGCGTACTAGTACTCAAACATGCGCTCATTTACAGTTCTACACTTATGATGATTGAGGAAGATTAAATGAGAGTGATAAATATGATGAGTCTGCAATCAGAAATGATGTGAGGAATACTGCTAAAGGGTTTCCAGAGAGCTGTGTAATAAACGGTGTATTAAAGGGACAGTTCACTCAGAAACATCATTCTGTGTTTATGTACTGGCTCTCGTGTCGTCTCTCTCACACTGAAACACAGTCAGTGGTTAATGCAGTGTTGTCTGGCTCCCAGCGTTCCTCTAAACATCATGTTTGTGATCCGCTGAAGAAAGAAAGAGATCTCTAGAGCTGTAGCGCTGCAGGTCCTTCAGTGCTGATTGTGCGTGTTGTGTTCTTGTAAATGCTCTGGTGCTCGAGACTCATCTGAGCTCCACAAACATGCTGAAATAACATGTGGATTCAGCTTTCGAGCAGTTCCTCTCAGACGGCCGGTGATTAGAGCTGGAAGATCAGAGCGTCCAGCAGCCGCGGCTCTAATGCTCAGCAGATGTTGGGCTTGTCTCCGCAGGACAGCGCTCCGCACTCTTGATGCACTGAAGCAGAGGCACGGCCTGAAGCGCTCCAGATTACCTCCGTGTAAACCAGACAGTGTTCTGAAATATAAACCGTTTGCTGTTTCTCTGACGCATGCTTTTGCCCGGCAGATCTGTCTGTAGCACTCTCAACCGTCACAGAGTTACTGATGTGTCTGTCTCTTTAGATCCGCCACCACAACTTTCACTGGAGCCCTCGGGCCATCTGAGATCAGCATGAGCTGGTGTTTATGTGTGTTTATGGGAACTGATTTGGAGAAATGTAGCACTGCATCAGTGTCTCACTGCAAGTGAATGGGTGCCGTCAGAATGAGAGTCCAAACAGCTGATAAAAACATCACAATAATCCACAGCACTCCAGTCCATCAGTTAACATCTGGAGAAGACAAAAGCTGAAACACATCCAGCATTAAGACGTTTTTAACTAACATACATTGAGTTCATAATCCATAATAACTCTTCCTGCAGTGAAAAAGTGTTCTGGTGTTGTCTCTCGCATCAAAATCCAGCCACATATGTGTTTAGAGCTGTTTAACCGCTGCTTGATCTGTGCAGATTTCTCTCCTGATTCACACCAGAACACTGACTCACTGGAGGAAGAGTTATTATGGATTATATGGACTTGAAGTTAAAAGCGTCTTAATGCTGGATTAGTTTCAGCTTTTGTCTTCTCCAGATGTTAAGATTGATTTCATCTGCATATAAAACATTTTATTTTGTGTTTGACTGTAAAAAAAAAAAAAATAATTCTGTTGCTCTGTTTTAAAAGAGGTTATAAAAAAGTCAATACTTATCGATACCGAACGATATGAAAGATTATATCGCGGATATATATCTGAGCTCTGTCCCAGCCCTAACCTGAGGCTGAGGATATTTTCAGCTTCGGGTAAACTAAATATATTCTATTTCAGTTCATGTTGATTCTTTTTCATGTAATGATAAGTTTTTTCGTGGTTGTAAATGTAGCTTTAGTCTGAGTTAGCTATAGTAACTGCGGCTGGGCGATAATATGGTTATATTTTGCGACGATGTAAACAATCGCGTGAGAACTGCTATGCATTGCTGTACTGTGTGGGATTGTGGATCGTGCTGGATATAGTAGGCTAGTTGTGTAATATGTCATTATTAATTTGAGCAGAGGTTGCGTTAGACTTTTGTCCATCATTTTGACGGATAGGGTCGCATAAATTCCTTATAATCTATTATTATTCATTTTAATTTTCATATTTTAGTTATAATAACACATTGAATTGCTTTTATTTTTGTTCTCAGTCATGTTTAATAATGAATCTACAGGACGAGCGCATGTGTTTATGTATGATGAGAACAGATGCGAGACTCTCCTGCAGTGAGGGAAGTGTGGACGCGTCTGGGCCTGCGGTATGTGATGCTTCTTAAGATGAAGCAAGGAGAGACTCGTTCGTGTTTCAGCCGGAGGAGCTCGGCGGTTCTGTCGGTGTGGTTCGTGTTCGCTCGGGTTTAAGTACTCCGTGCTAAACTAGTCACCTTTAATCCTTCGCTTTCTAAAGCCCAATAAAGTGGAACATCATAAAGCGTCTGTCGGACTCATAAAGAGAGCATTGTACCGATCCCTCCCTCGAGTGGAAACTGAACCGGCGACAGAAACCTCGAACCGACCCGAACCCGTCACCGGTGATCACTATCGGTCTCCATGGAGACGCGCGACTTCACGGAATACACTTGCTCTGTGTGTGTGTGTGTGTGTGTGTGTGTGTGTGTGCGGGTGTGAGAGAGTGTGTGTGCGGGTGTGTGTGTGTGTGTGTGAGAGAGTGAGGGAGAGTGTGTGTGGGGGTGTGTGTGTGTGTGTGTGTGTGTGTG
>NW_015506353.1:168127-169803 GCF_001515645.1 Sinocyclocheilus grahami | reverse complement strand
CACTGCATCAGTGTCTCACTGCAAGTGAATGGGTGCCGTCAGAATGAGAGTCCAAACAGCTGATAAAAACATCACAATAATCCACAGCACTCCAGTCCATCAGTTAACATCTGGAGAAGACAAAAGCTGAAACACATCCAGCATTAAGACGTTTTTAACTCAAATACATTGAGTTCATAATCCATAATAATGCTTCCTGCAGTGAAAAAGTGCATCTGCTGTTGTCTCTCGCATCAAAATTCAGCCACATATGTGTTTAGAGCTGTTTAAACGCTGCTTGATCTGTGCAGATTTCTCTCCTGATTCACACCAGAACACTGACTCACTGGAGGAAGAGTTATTATGGATTATATGGACTTGAAGTTAAAAGCGTCTTAATGCTGGATTAGTTTCAGCTTTTGTCTTCTCCAGATGTTAAGATTGATTTCATCTGCATATAAAACATTTTATTTTGTGTTTGACTGTAAAAAAAAAAAAAATAATTCTGTTGCTCTGTTTTAAAAGAGGTTATAAAAAAGTCAATACTTATCGATACCGAACGATATGAAAGATTATATCGCGGATATATATCTGAGCTCTGTCCCAGCCCTAACCTGAGGCTGAGGATATTTTCAGCTTCGGGTAAACTAAATATATTCTATTTCAGTTCATGTTGATTCTTTTTCATGTAATGATAAGTTTTTTCGTGGTTGTAAATGTAGCTTTAGTCTGAGTTAGCTATAGTAACTGCGGCTGGGCGATAATATGGTTATATTTTGCGACGATGTAAACAATCGCGTGAGAACTGCTATGCATTGCTGTACTGTGTGGGATTGTGGATCGTGCTGGATATAGTAGGCTAGTTGTGTAATATGTCATTATTAATTTGAGCAGAGGTTGCGTTAGACTTTTGTCCATCATTTTGACGGATAGGGTCGCATAAATTCCTTATAATCTATTATTATTCATTTTAATTTTCATATTTTAGTTATAATAACACATTGAATTGCTTTTATTTTTGTTCTCAGTCATGTTTAATAATGAATCTACAGGACGAGCGCATGTGTTTATGTATGATGAGAACAGATGCGACACTCTCCTGCAGTGAGGGAAGTGTGGACGCGTCTGGGCCTGCGGTATGTGATGCTTCTTAAGATGAAGCAAGGAGAGACTCGTTCGTGTTTCAGCCGGAGGAGCTCGGCGGTTCTGTCGGTGTGGTTCGTGTTCGCTAGTACTCCGGTACTCCGTGCTAAACTAGTCACCTTTAATCCTTCGCTTTCTAAAGCCCAATAAAGTGGAACATCATAAACGGACTCATAGACTCATAAAGAGAGCATTGTACCGATCCCTCCCTCGAGTGGAAACTGGTGTGTGTGAGAGGGTGTGGGGGAGTGTGTGTGTGTGTGTGTGTGTGTGTGTGTGTGTGTGTGTGTGTGAGGTAAACGGAGGGTCTCTGATGATGAGATTAAATGCAGCCAGGCAGACTGTCTCCTTTAGCCCTGAGACACACACACTCGCGCCGGACTCATTGTTTAGGTATTACTTGCTCCTTAGGGTCTTAAATTACCAGAGCAATTGATCTATCTGCCCTCCTGCAAGGCCTCCAGGACCACTGTGGGAATCACACACACACACACACACTCTCTCTCTCTCTCTCTCTCTCTCTCTCTCTCACACCCACACACACACACACACAC
>NW_015506353.1:166813-167998 GCF_001515645.1 Sinocyclocheilus grahami | reverse complement strand
CTCACACACACACACACACACACACACACACACACACACACACACACTGCTCGGGTCACTGCTGCCCTCTGCTGGTGAGCAGAGAAACTGCAGATTCACACACAGACAGACAGATGTTCATACAGATGTGAATGATTCTGAATTTGTATTTAAAGTGATCACAACTTAATAAAAAAACATTTCACGTTACAAATTATAACGCTTTAATTTGAACAGTTATTCAAACAGTAAGTACATTATGGAACATTCACATTAAAGTATATTATGACTGGCTTCAGTCTAGCCAGAGTTTAAGCATTCTCAAAACTCCCGTTATAATCACTGAAGCTGTCCATACTCTGTTCACTGTGTTTTTAACTAGTCAACATGAAAATGTAACTACAACATGATTCAAGTAACTTTTTCTTTATTAACCCTCTTGTTAAAGAAAATTATATTCCAAGTGCAGCACACATAATGTAGTTAAACAAATCACTTGTTAAATATATTTGCAGAAAAAATGCATGAACTACAACTACATCTTCTACAAACTTGTTTTAAACACATTATATGTTCAGAAATAATACGAAGAAATGCTTTTAAAAAATCTCAAAAGTCAAGGTAATTCAAATTCAGAATGACTGAAGGTATAACAGCAGAGTATTATAAACTATACACGTTCTGTAAAAACAACAGCAGCTTTCAGTCTGTCAGCATGATGCAAACATGAAATATCGGACATACAGTAGTAGTTCTTTACAGGTTTTTGATTTCTCCATAGTTTGTTCTGTGTAAACGCTCGCGTCTCTTGCATTAAACAGTAATCTATAAACGCGGCGCTCAAATGAAAAGAAGTTCACTCACAACGTCTTGCATGTTTTCCTCTTGCACTGTCCTTAGCGCTATATTCTCCTCGAGCGGTTGATCATTCTTTTCTCTTTACTGTTATCACTGGCATATTTCAGCCTAATTCTAACGTTTGGTAGTTTGAGTCAGTGAGCCCTGCGAAGACTCATCTGAACGCCTCTTGATTGGCCGTTGTGTTCATAAACTCAGCAGAATCGCATGAGATTGGGTTTAATGCGCAACGCTGTAAAAACGCGTATAAAGTAATATGATGCTGTTATTCCAGCCGCTAGGATTAGACCTCCGTTGATGCCATGAGTGTGTGTGTCAGAGTGTGTGTGTGTGAGAGAGAGTGTGTGT
>NW_015506353.1:164202-165374 GCF_001515645.1 Sinocyclocheilus grahami | reverse complement strand
ACACACACACACACACACACACACACACACACACTGCTCGGGTCACTGCTGCCCTCTGCTGGTGAGCAGAGAAACTGCAGACAGACAGACAGACAGACAGATGTTCATACAGATGTGAATGATTCTGAATTTGTATTTAAAGTGATCACAACTTAATAAAAAAACATTTCACGTTACAAATTATAACGCTTTAATTTGAACAGTTATTCAAACAGTAAGTACATTATGGAACATTCACATTAAAGTATATTATGACTGGCTTCAGTCTAGCCAGAGTTTAAGCATTCTCAAAACTCCCGTTATAATCACTGAAGCTGTCCATACTCTGTTCACTGTGTTTTTAACTAGTCAACATGAAAATGTAACTACAACATGATTCAAGTAACTTTTTCTTTATTAACCCTCTTGTTAAAGAAAATTATATTCCAAGTGCAGCACACATAATGTAGTTAAACAAATCACTTGTTAAATATATTTGCAGAAAAAATGCATGAACTACAACTACATCTTCTACAAACTTGTTTTAAACACATTATATGTTCAGAAATAATACGAAGAAATGCTTTTAAAAAATCTCAAAAGTCAAGGTAATTCAAATTCAGAATGACTGAAGGTATAACAGCAGAGTATTATAAACTATACACGTTCTGTAAAAACAACAGCAGCTTTCAGTCTGTCAGCATGATGCAAACATGAAATATCGGACATACAGTAGTAGTTCTTTACAGGTTTTTGATTTCTCCATAGTTTGTTCTGTGTAAACGCTCGCGTCTCTTGCATTAAACAGTAATCTATAAACGCGGCGCTCAAATGAAAAGAAGTTCACTCACAACGTCTTGCATGTTTTCCTCTTGCACTGTCCTTAGCGCTATATTCTCCTCGAGCGGTTGATCATTCTTTTCTCTTTACTGTTATCACTGGCATATTTCAGCCTAATTCTAACGTTTGGTAGTTTGAGTCAGTGAGCCCTGCGAAGACTCATCTGAACGCCTCTTGATTGGCCGTTGTGTTCATAAACTCAGCAGAATCGCATGAGATTGGGTTTAATGCGCAACGCTGTAAAAACGCGTATAAAGTAATATGATGCTGTTATTCCAGCCGCTAGGATTAGACCTCCGTTGATGCCATGAGTGTGTGTGTCAGAGTGTGTGTGTGTGAGAGAGAGTGTGTGT
>NW_015506353.1:157514-161577 GCF_001515645.1 Sinocyclocheilus grahami | reverse complement strand
ATTAAGGTTTTATCTTACACCTAATGTTGTTAAATGAATGTTATTGCATTATTTCAGTATCATGAGTGTCACCCTGATGGTGTTAAGTGTTTGTGTGAATGAGACTGTGCACCTTCTATATATAAATGTTGCCTTCCTCAGCTCATAGAAAAGCTGTTTGTGATGAGCTTTAGTTCATCATGTGACTTTCTCATCACCACCAGTTTTTGGTGCATTACAATGGTTCAAAACAGATATTAACACTTCAATATGTTGGTTTATTAATATTACATCAGTTAATGAAATACGGTATTTTATTGTGAAATTAATTTAAGTCTGTAAAACCTAAAATGTTGCTACTACATTTTTTTATGGTGAAGTTCTGGCAACCGCAGCTGCCGGTATTTTACCGTAAATGTCACAGATTTTCTTTTACAGTGTAAAACAGTAAAGTCTGTGGAATTACTGGCGGCTCATCCAGAGCTTTTAAACCTGCACCAATATACAGTATTAGCCAATAATTACATACAACATTATTGAAATGTATATAAAAAAGTGGTCAATCCATGTGAGTTTTTCACTCTAGATACAGTGCCAATGATTTAGATCTGTGTAATGGAGATGCAAATAACTCTAGTGCACTTAATTGTACACTTAATTAACACACTTTGTAAAAGGTTTCACATTTTACATCATTATTTAAGAATCTTTTTGTCATGATTTAAGGTAGCTCTCTTATTTTGAAATGTTGACTAACACACTAAAGCAGATGTAAAGTACTTGAGTATCATTTTAACTGTAGTGTGTTATTTGATATTATATTTAAAATGTATATATTTTAAATGAACTAAAATACAACTTCATTACAAATGTGTAATTACCAATATATTTAAATACATGACTTACAAATTTTAATTACAATTACATTAAAGAACATTTTAGCATAACATTTAATATATATATTTAATATTTTCATTTAATTGTGAAAACATTACATCAGTTCACACTGGTGAAAGTGTTTATTTTGGTGTGGTGCCAGTATTTCTTTTACACCCATTTATATTACTCTGCAACACGTTTTCTTGTGAATTTTTTTTTTAACAAAGAGGCATTATATTAAAATATGTTATATAACTAAAATAAATATAAATATATTTAAACAAAACACATACGACATACTTTTCAAGCAAAACATTGCACAATGTTCATATAGTTAATGTGATGAACTACACCTGCAGTTCCTATACTACGATACCTGATGTATGAAATACTAAAATTCCAAAAATGTTGCAGTTTAAGTGATTAGTGATTTGGACAATTTTAGAATGACAGTAAATTTCACAATTAATTACAAAGAAATGGCAAGTAACACGTTGAATCAACTGTGATATTAAAAGACAGAAATAGTATTTTTTACAACTTTTCCAGTGTTTTTTTTCCAGTGTAAAAGTTGTAAAAGGCATCATCAAAATATATTTTTATTTTACTTTTGATTTTGGGGTGAAATATGAGCCAAATATTTCTTGAAGAACTCACCCTGATTCTTTCCAAAGTTGCTATTTGACTGCAGACTCCCAACTGGGGCTGTCTTTTTGTGCTGGTTTTGAACTAGATTTACCTGTTGAATTTAAGCTGGTGTGTGTGTGTCTCTCCAGAGAGAATAATTCCTCCCACACTTTTGGCTCTAAAAACGCAGTCAAGCGGACTGTAATACACCGTCTGGCGAGAGTCCTCCATTTGCAGGTATGTATATGTGCTCTCTGGACTCTTTTCTCATAGGTTATTAAAAAGATTTTACGTGGCTCTCCATTCATCACTGACAGCCTGCACATGCATCACTCGGCCCGGGCCCCCAGGGGCCCCGCATCGGACCAACAACGGCCCCGCCTGGGAGAGACAGTGGGAAGATTAATACAGCGGCTCTCATCGGTAGCCATGCAGGCACCGGGGCCATGATACTTACATCTGTGATCAGCTCGTCTTTACACGCGTTCACTCAGGCTTTACATGCAAGATGATGCACTGCTGGACTCAAACGATCGGCCTGCAGCTGATATACACACGCTCACTCATCTACACTACACCTAGAGCTCATTCACAATACACATGAGGGAAGCAGGATCTCTCTGTAGTAATCTGTGCATGTGTGTGTGTGTAAAAAAAAAGATTTAAATGTGATACAAATAAAATCATATGTAAAATTTAAATGGTTGCCAGAACTTCACCAAATACGGTAGCAACAGTTTAGGTTTTTACAAATTTACCTTAAATTTACAGTAAAGAAAAGAGAAAAGAAGTTAATATACCAACCTATTAAAGTACTGATATCTAATTGACATTTTCTTTTTCCACTGTAAATTATACAAAAACGTTTTCACTTCAAAAGCTGTAAATATGACATTATTTCACTCTATAGTAAGGAAACCTATATTTACAATAACATATTTACAAAAAATAAATAAATACATCTGGGATATGTCATAATTTAGCCATCTAAACAAGTGCCATATGTGTTTGTCTGTAGATTTACATGAAATACATGGGCGGATAAAAAAATAGAATAACTTAGTTATATTGAAAATTGAAACGCTTTGGGTTATGATGTCCAAAAATATGCAGCACATTAGATTTTGAGACACAGTGTATGTTAATATCAATGGTTTAATAAAGATTCACCGTGCAGTGTCAGGAATTTTTATAATGTTTATAATGTTATAAAATGATGTTATGTGTATGTTATGGTAATGTTATGTGTATTGAGATTTTTGAAGAAATGCATCCAGATGTTTGATCTTTGTAATTCATAATGCATTATAATTACTGCAAAGAAAGACATGAAAAAACAGTTCACAGTGAGAAAAGTGTCCAAGTGTTTCCACTGATACACTGGGGACCTTTTTCTTAATAAATGTCATATTGTGCGTCATTCATCAGTGTAGATTAAAGAAAAACGTTCATAACCTTTCATAAAAGTATAACTTTCTCCACCATGCTAAAAAGCATAGAAGCTTGTTAAAAACACTTCTGCAACCACCAGAACAGCCTGAGCTTCAAGGCAGCAAGTTTTTCACGCACAAGCATGCTTAAGTTTTCTTTAGCAGATGTAAACATTTTGTTAGCATTATTAATTAATGAATATAGACACACACACACACACACACACACTCTGGCATCTCTGCTGTGCTGTGTAAAATTTCTTCTTTACTTCCTTTCTTTCTTCTCCTTTTTTAAACACATGTCCTCATTTTTGAACTATCTATCATGTCCGCACCAGTGGGGGCTTTTAAACTGTGCAATTGGCACTTTCTCGGCTGCTGAGCTGGAAAAGGCTGTACTGCTGTGGACGACACAAATCTGGAATACACCTTCCTCCACGCAGACATGACTGCTGCACACACACACACACACACACACACACACACTACACACACTACACACACACGCACACACGCACACACACACACACACACACACACACACACACACACACACTACACACACTACACTATATACACACACACACACACTACACATTTACATTTAGCAGACGCCTTTATCCAAAGTGACTTACAAATGAGGAGAACAATAGAAGCAATACGAGCAACAAGAGAGCAACGCTATACAAGTGCTGTGACAAGTCTCAGTTAGTCTAACACAGTACACATAGCTAGGTGTTTGTGAGAGAGAGAGAGTGTGTGTGTGTGTGAGAGAGAGAGAGAGAGAGTGTGTGTGTGTGAGAGAGAGAGTGTGTGTGTGAGAGAGAGAGTGTGTGTGTGTGAGAGAGAGAGTGTGTGTGTGTGTGAGAATAGGTGGGGGTGGGTGAGAGAGAGTGTGTGTTGGTGTGTGTGTGTGTGTGAGAGAGAGTGAGTGTGAGAGAGAGAGTGTGTGTGAGTGTGTGTGTGTGTGTGAGAGAGAGTGTGTGTGAGTGTGTGTGTGTGTGAGAGTGAGTGTGTGTGAGAGAGAGTGTGTGTGTGAGAGTGAGTGTGTGTGTGTGAGAGAGAGTGTGTGTGAGTGTGTGTGTGTGTGTGAGAGAGAGTGTGTGTGAGTGTGTGTGTGTGTGTGAGAGAGAGTGTGTGTGAGTGTG
>NW_015506353.1:155028-156519 GCF_001515645.1 Sinocyclocheilus grahami | reverse complement strand
GTGAGTGTGTGTGAGTGAGTGTGTGTGTGAGTGAATGAGTGAGTGTGTGAGTGAGAGTGTGTGTGTGAGTGAGTGTGTGTGTGAGAGTGAGTGTGTGTGTGAGTGAGTGAGTGAGTGTGTGTGTGAGTGTGTGTGTGTGTGAGTGAATGAGTGAGTGAATGAGTGAGTGAGTGAATGAGTGAGTGTGTGTGTGAGTGAATGAGTGTGTGTGTGTGAGTGAATGAGTGAGTGTGTGTGTGAGTGAGAGTGTGTGTGAGTGAGTGAATGAGTGAGTGTGTGTAAGTGTGAGAGTGTGTGTGTGTTATTATCACTGTACAGAATCATCTGAATGTGGAACATATTAAATAAGATTCAATAAAGTGTTCTCAGTTCAGTCTGTGTGTTGTGTTTGTGATGATGTGATCAGACGCTTGTAGAAACAGCTAAAACAGTCTAAAGTTACACAGGTGAGTGTATTTGGCTGTTTATAAGGGGTTAGTGAACGGTGATGTGTTTTATATCTGTTTCTGGAGAGCAGTGAGGTATTTTACCACGGTAACACTGCTCTTCTGTGCTGATCTTCAGTTCTGAGGTGTGACAATTCTGCTAAACTTCTCCAGACACGTTTATTTCTGTTATGATTTTACAATACAGGGCTCTTAAAAGATCAAACTCAGTTTTATCAAATTATAAGAAGGCTTAAATCACTCTCGTGCACACACACTCACTAACTCACTCTCGTGCACACACACTCACGCACTAACTCACTCTCGTGCACACACACTCACTCTCGTGCACACACACTCACGCACACACACACTCACTCGCGCACACTCACTCTCGTGCACACACACACTCACTCTCGTGCACACACACACTCACTCTCGTGCACACTCACGCACACACACTCGCGCACACTCACACATGCACTCACTCTCTCGTGCACACACACTCACTAACTCACTCTCGTGCACACACACTCACTAACTCACTCTCGTGCACACACACTCACTAACTCACTCTCGTGCACACACACACTCACACTCACTCTCGTGCACACATACACTCACACTCACGCACACATACACTCACTCTCGTGCACACATACACTCGCGCACACTCACTCTCTCGTGCACACACACACACACACACACTCACTCACTAACTCTCGTGCACACTCAAGCACACACACTCGCGCACACTCACACATGCACTCACTCTCTCGTGCACACACACACTCACTAACTCACTCTCGTGCACACACACTCACTAACTCACTCTCGTGCACACACACTCACTAACTCACTCTCGTGCACACACACTCACTAACTCACTCTCGTGCACACACACTCACTAACTCACTCTCGTGCACACACACTCACACTCACACACTCACTCACAGAGAAGAATGACTCCAGTGCATTCATAAATAGTGTTTAATGGAGATTGTGACGCTGAGAGAAACGTTGCCGGTCACATGACAGAAGTTCAGTGCTCGGTGTGGTTCTGCAG
>NW_015506353.1:153996-155018 GCF_001515645.1 Sinocyclocheilus grahami | reverse complement strand
AAAAAAAAATAAAAATCTTACTAACCCCACATTTTTGAACAGCATAGTGTAAAATGACGTGAACGTAAGTTAATTAGTCACACTTGGGCACGTGTCTCCATACAGATGATCAGATTTTCTTGTTTCCACTAATATAAAGGATAGAACATTCTCAAATATGGTACTTTAAACTCAGATTTTAGCATTGAATGGGAAAAGTGCAAAGTTTGTTTTATTTGTATAGTATCAGAGTTCTGAGCCGCACAGAAGAAAGATAATAACACAGGGCTGGAATGACATGAAAGAGAATAAATAATGTCAAAATATAAATTTTTGGTGAAATATAACTCTTTATAATACACTAATGATGTACATTTTGCTTTATAGGAAATGTTTTTCGGATC
Organism: Sinocyclocheilus grahami; assembly: GCF_001515645.1. Lineage (NCBI taxonomy): Eukaryota > Metazoa > Chordata > Actinopteri > Cypriniformes > Cyprinidae > Sinocyclocheilus > Sinocyclocheilus grahami. The sequence goes on along the minus strand of NW_015506353.1, from coordinate 154,635 downwards.
TTATTATGATGAACTGAAACATTTCTACATCTCACTTTTATATGAAATACTTTGCATTTACCCAAATTCTCCTAACTGGATCACGTCTTTTCCCTAAAGTGCCGTGCCGTACACTAACTGCAGGGAAATTCCCTCTACAGCGATCCAGTGTGCTGAAGGGCATTGTGGTGATGGGAGATTCCAGTCGCTCCGGCAGGAGACTCCCAGCATGGGATCACACCTTACCAAACTCCTGTTTAAACACTACTACAGTCACGCAATCTTCAGTTATGTAGTTTGACAATCAAGGCCTCAGTGACACTCTGAGAATGAAATGAAATGAAACTCTGAAGGTCTTTCGAAGGTAAAAATACAGAGGACAAAGAAATCCATTAAATACTCCCTTCCACCTTGCGACCAATTCAATATCTTCTAGACCCTGTAGGGATGCAGTACAAACTCTCAGACGCCAAGATATGAATCAATTGAGGCTAAACGAAGAGTCTGGAAATGAACTGTAGGCTGCGCTTGTCTGATGCTGAATAGAGCACCATGTTTCACATTAGTATATACGTTAAAGAAAGATCGAGAACAATGAGACTGAGATTGGCACTTAGGAAGGAGAGGAGGTGGTGAATAGACTGTCATTAACCTCCATGC
>NW_015506353.1:153067-153986 GCF_001515645.1 Sinocyclocheilus grahami | reverse complement strand
TGCCGGTCACATGACAGAAGTTCAGTGCTCGGTGTGGTTCTGCAGGGTCTTCATGGCATGTCCCCACAGCGCTCCGCTGCTCAGCTCCTCGGGGCTCCTGCAGGAGGCGTCTGCGTCTGCATCTGCGCGGCTGCAGTGAGAGCTGCGGTGTCTGCGCAGGACTGCGGTGCGTGTGAAGCTCTTGCCGCAGGTGTCGCAGGTGTAGGGCCGCTCACCTGTGTGAGAGCGCACGTGCCGCTGAAGATCACCTGACCCCGCGAAACACTTCCCTGCAAACACACCAGCGCTTCTGTTAGCGGCGGCCGTGCCACTCATTCCGTTTCAGAACACACCGATACCATACTTCTAAACTCAACTGAAAAATTATGACATTTATTACATTATTAAATCACTAAGAGTACGTTTACACACTTAACTTTATATTTATATACTACGGTCACTTCAGTAAAACCAGGGTTGATTTTCATAAGGGACTGCAGTGACAGTAAAACAACCTTTTTATTCTGACAGTATGATTTATACTAACATTACAGAATATGAACTTTTAACGTTCTGTTTAAATAAATGTAATTGCACAAACTATGTAGGCTACAATTTCATTTAGTTTATTGTGAAATAACTAGCATATATGTCTGATGAGAATTGTTCGGGGCTGCCGTTCCTAAAAGCATCAATGGTTTCTTCCGACACTCGAGAGACGCAGCCCTGTTTGAAAGCACCGTCAGCAGTGAGTGAACGCCGTCTGTGAGCGACTGCAACATTAGCCGGTGCTCAGAGGAAGCAGGAAAATATTCTATTCTACATCATTATTTGTCCAATTCAATGCATATTCTACACATGACATTTTTTTGAGTATCGGTACTTTCAATGCTAGCATCAGCAGCGCTGGGGAAGTTACTTTCAAAAGTGATGTGTTACA
>NW_015506353.1:150554-152858 GCF_001515645.1 Sinocyclocheilus grahami | reverse complement strand
AACTCAAATTATACACAAATGTGTTATGTTTGATTATTATTATGGCTGAATTGGATCATTGAATGTGATATATCGGAGCGCTCACCGCAGGTCTGGCAGCTGTAGGGTTTGTCTCCGCTGTGTCGGAGCTTGTGTTTGAACAGCTTCCTCTGCATGTTGAAGGATTTTCCGCACTGCTCGCAGGTGAATTCCTTCTCCGTGCTGTGCGTCTTCTTGTGCTCCTTCAGGTTGCTGAAGTTGCTGAAGCCTGCCGGACAGAAGCGGAGGTCAGCATGGCTCTGTCTCTCGCAGCGTTCGATCGCTGACGGCGCTCACCTCGTCCGCAGATGTCACACAGGTGCGGCCGCGCTCCCGAGTGGATGATGATGTGCCGCTGGACGTCTCCGGACGCTGCGAAGCTGAAGCACACAGACAGTCATTCCCTGAAGACTACCACTAAACATCTCCACGCAACACAGCAGCTGCTTTACATCACACGCTCTCTGGAACGGTATGTTTATATGTGCAAATGATGCATTATATCATTAAATATGCACATAGTTGCATTCAGTTCCAGCACATAAATCTGATCATTGTATAAAGTCAGGCTCATAATTGTCTGATTTTGTCGTCATATTAGAGTTAAAGGTTTTTCCAGAGAGGATTCTGGATTTTGGCAGTTTTCTTTCCACTAGACTTTGCCGTCTTTCCACAGTGCATGCAACAAACTAGTTCAGTGTGCGTGTTCAGTCTGATTCCTCTCTCACAAGATGAACGCTCACCTCTTCCCACAGAGCTCACAGATGTACGGCTTGTCTCCTGAATGTCTGCGCAGATGCGTCTGCAGGTTTCCTGCCTGCAAACACACAGACACATGAACGCATGCAGCAAGAACGCATCAGGCGTGTGTTTGTCTGTTTACATACCTGTGAGAATCCTTTCCCACACACGTTACACTGGAACGGCTTCTCACCTGCAGAGAGAGACGAGCGGCTGCGTGAGAGCTGAGTGTGTGTGTGAGTGTGTCTGTGTTTGCGTGTGTGTGTTTGAGTGTGCGTGTCTGTGAGTGTTTGAGTGAGTGTGTGTGTGTGTGTGTGTGTGTTTGAATGTGCATGTCTGTGTGTGTGTGTGAGTAAGTGTGTGTGTGTGTGTGTGTGAGAGAAAGAGTGAGTGAGTGTGTGTGTGTGTGTGAGTGTGTTTGAATGTGCATGTCTGTGTGTGTGTGTGAGTAAGTGTGAGTGAGTGAGTGTGTGTGTGTGTGTGAGTGTGTTTGAATGTGCGTGTCTGTGTGTGTGTGTGAGTAAGTGTGAGTGAGTGAGTAAGTGTGTGTGTGTGTGTGTGTGTGTGAGAGAGAGTGAGAGAGTGTGTGTGTGTGTGTGTGTGTGTGTGTGTGTCTGACCTGTGTGTGAGCGCTTGTGCAGCTCCAGGTTGCTGGGATGTTTGAACGTCTTTCCACAAACCTCACAGCAGTACTTGTTCCCGCTGCTGACCTCTGACCTCTCGACGTGACCTCTCAGGTCGTCGGTCTCTGCCGCAGGTGTTGTCTTCAGCTCGGACACTTCTGCCGGGACAGAGGTCACGGGGAGATCAGAGGCGTGGGCGGGGTGAGTGGGCGTGGCCCCCCGTGGGTCACAGTGCTCCGCCCCCTCATCCTCCGCACTGACGTGTGAGCGCAGGTAGTTGAACTTCTTCAGGTAAACAGTTTTCTTCGGACGTAGGATGTGCAGGTGGGCGGAGTCAGAGCCGTATGGGTGGGTGGAGTCTGAGTTGCACGGTTGGGCAGAGTCTGGGCCGCATGGGTGGGTGGAGTCTGAGCTACACAGGTGGGCGGAGTCTAATCCACACGGTTGGGCGGAGCCAGAGCTGCATGGGTGGGCGGAGTCTGCCACGGGAATGCTGGTCTGGAGCGGCTCCTCCGGCGGGAAGCTGCAGCTCTGCTTCAGATACTGTCTGGTGTAGAAGTTCCTGAGCTTGTATCCGTGTGGCAGGGGCTTGTGCAGATCTGCGTCTGATGGTAACGATCCTCCGATCACGCAGTCCTGATCGTGAGCCGCGTCGGCGGGCAGAGAGAGCGCCGCGTCGGTCGACACGCAGGGCTTCAGGAACGCCTGACACATGTTCAGGATGTTCAACACCTGAAACACCGTCAGCATTTACAAATATGGTCAAGTCATGTTTATTTCTATAGCACTTTCAATGTTGATTTTTATCAGTTTAATAACAGTTGAAAATAGGGCTGTGTATCACCAGCAAAGTCCCGATACGATACGCATCACGATACATGACTGCACTGAATTTCACCTCAGAAGAGTTTAGTAAAACAGC
>NW_015506353.1:149002-150491 GCF_001515645.1 Sinocyclocheilus grahami | reverse complement strand
GACCAAATTATCACACTCTCTACAAAAAAAAAAAAAATGAGAAGAGTTCTAAACTAACGCGCTGTCTTCTGTACCTCACACACACACACACACACACACACACACACACACTGATTTACCCCTTGTCCAAATACCCACACTTGCGGTCTTGGCCACTCGAGAGCGCGTTTTGGTAGAAAAACAGTGTTTTTACTTTTATTGGTGCAAAGATGAGTTGTGGTGATATTTATTTTGTACAACATTTGCAACTGTTTTTTATCATTTAATTAGAAGCACCACAAATTAAAATGATGTCATGTTATAGGGACTACTGAACAGACTTTAGAAGTTGATTTTAAACACTACAAGTGTGTCCCATCAGGTAATGAAGAGTTCGACACACACTTCTGGTCTTCACACCCACCTGAAGACTTCGGCCAAATACAGGAAATACGTCATTTAAGTAATCAAGTGGTCACGTGCAAAGACTGCAAGTGTGGGTATTTGGACAAATACTCGACGCGTCCGCAACTTCTCTTAGGTGCTGGATGATTTATTTTTAGAGAAAGCAAGGGGCGCATTCATTAGATCGAGAGCAAAATGGCTCGAGTTTGGGGAAAGAAACTCTGCTTACTTTTTCAACCTAGAGAAAAAACCTGGAAGTAATAAGAGGATCTCCTCTCTATATATTAATAATACATTATCTAATGACCCCTCCATGATCTCTTCTCATGTTTCTAACTTTGATCAAAATCTATACACCTCTTCTTTTGATCTTAATGCTTCATCTTTATTTTTTCATAAAGTTCATTCTGTGATTCCTAAAATGAATGCCCACAATAGAGAACCCTTTCCTATAGATGCTCTTTATAACATAGTAAAAAGAAAGCCACACAATAGCTCTCCAGGGCCAGATGGCTGACCGTTTGAATTTTTAAAAGTCTTTTGGGACTCTATTAAGTATCTTCTTTACGAAGCCCTTATTGAGTGTTTAAACAATGGTGAATTGGCGGAATCAATGAAACAAGGTCTCATTTGTCATTGGTTTTGGTAGAGCCTTTATTAACGCGATTCGTACTTTATATAACGGTATTAACAGTTGTGTTTCCTTAGCTTCCGGCACTTCTCCCCGGTTTTCTGTGGCTCGAGGTATTCGGCAGGGATGCCCCATCTCTCCTTTTCTTTTTCTAATAGCCGCCGAGCTATTAAGTTTGCATATAAAGCACTCCAATATTGAAGGTATAAATATTGGAGGGAATACATTGATAATTAGCCAGTTAGCTGACGATGCTTGTCTTTTTCTTAAAAATGATTCACAAGTTTCTGTTGCCTTCAATGAATTTATTATTTTCTCCAAAGCTTCAGGATTAGTAGTAAATCCTCAAAAAAGTGAAATTTTATATGTACATGATTCCAATAAAAATTCTGTTGATGGTATTATAGTTAAACGTCATGTAAAATATCTAGGGGTTGATATCTGCAGATCTGATTCAGACCGTCTCCATCACAA
>NW_015506353.1:146201-148323 GCF_001515645.1 Sinocyclocheilus grahami | reverse complement strand
CTAGAGAAAAAACCTGGAAGCAATAAGAGGATCTCCTCTCTATATATTAATAATACATTATCTAATGACCCCTCCATGATCTCTTCTCATGTTTCTAACTTTTCTATACACCTATACACCTCTTCTTTTGATCTTAATGCTTCATCTTTATTTTTTCATAAAGTTCATTCTGTGATTCCTAGCCCACAATACCACAATAGAGAACTTTGTGAGGAACCCTTTACTATAGATGATCTTTATAACATAGTAAAAAGAAATAAATCTCCAGAGCCGGATGGCTTACCGTTTGAATTTTTTTTTAAGTCTTTTGGGACTCTATTAAGTATCTTCTTTACGAAGCCCTTATTGAGTGTTTAAACATTGGTGAATTGGCAGAATCAATGAAACAAGGTTTCATTTGTCTTATTCCTAAGCCTAATAAGATCCCAATATTTTGGATAATTGGCGCCCGATCACCCTTTTGAACTCTGATTATAAATTACTGGCTGCTGTATATGCTGAAAAGCTCAAATCTTGCTTAGCAAACATAATTTCTAACACTCAATCTGGTTTTCTAAAAGGTAGACATATCTCTAACAATATTAGATTAATTATAGATATCTTAGATTATTCAGAAATCATAAATAAAGAGGCTTTAATTTTGTTTATCGACTTTTATAAAGCATTCGATACAGTTGAGCATTCCTTTATTTTTGAAGCCCTTTATCAGTTTGGTTTTGGTAGATCCTTTATTAATGCGATTCGTACTTTATATAACGGTATTAACAGTTGTGTTTCCTTAGCTTCCGGCACTTCTCCCCGGTTTTCTGTGGCTCGAGGTATTCGGCAGGGATGCCCCATCTCTCCTTTTCTTTTTCTAATAGCCGCCGAGCTATTAAGTTTGCATATAAAGCACTCCAATATTGAAGGTATAAATATTGGAGGGAATACATTGATAATTAGCCAGTTAGCTGACGATGCTTGTCTTTTTCTTAAAAATGATTCACAAGTTTCTGTTGCCTTCAATGAATTTATTATTTTCTCCAAAGCTTCAGGATTAGTAGTAAATCCTCAAAAAAGTGAAATTTTATATGTACATGATTCCAATAAAAATTCTGTTGATGGTATTATAGTTAAACGTCATGTCAAATATCTAGGGGTTGATATCTGCAGATCTGATTCAGACCGTCTCCATCACAAGGTTAGATAACATTAGAAAGGGTTTGTGTTGCTGGCTGCAGAGAGACTTTGGAACAATGAAAACATTGTCTGGTAACAAATCACTCTGTTTCATTGAATGGGTGAATCAAGATAGCTTTTGTTTCTGATTTGTTCGATTCTGACCGGGACCTTCTTTCCTTTCCTGATTTAGTGTTTTTGAAAGGTGCATCAATCTCACTAAGAGATTTTAATAAGGTGACAAAGTATCCCTGTCAGTTTAAAAACGTTTAAAGCGCATTTATGTTATGGCTGTGTAAACAACCATTTTCCTACACTTGCATTTAATGGTGTTTATGTATTAGATAAAAAATGCAATAACTTTTTTATTAGAAATGTTCTTTCTTCAACTCCAGGATGCCCCTCTGAAGCACAATCTAAATGGAGGATTTGTTATCCGAACTCTGAATTAAAAAGTTGGCGGAAGGTTGCGTGGCGGTGTGCGTGACATTTTTTTGTAACTTTCCGCGCAGCTCCGCTTCCGAAGATGCACGAGTTCAGAGCAACTCTAGCCGAACATGACCGTCTGTGCCAGCATTTGTGTGAAACTGAAGCAGTTTGATGTTAAGTGCAGTCACACACACAGATCACGCTGCGGCCGCACTCAAGACAATCAGGAACACAGTTATCATCAACTAAATAGCTTAATCGCTCAAGAGCTACATTATCTTTCTCAACAAGGAGCTGGTAGCATCATTGTTTCTAAAGGAATTAAAGCCACCGCTTTACTGTTAATAGAGAAAATCTGCGGCCAGATTAAACCTTGTTCTAGCCTATATATGCTCTACTCATTCTTTTTAAAAAACCTCACACTTTTCTACTCAATGTTAAACGTTGTAAAATGTTAAACAAATTAAGTGTGGTCCACTGTGTGTGAGTTGAGTGAGTGAGTGTGTAAGAGAGTGAGTGAGTGAGTGAGTGAGTG
>NW_015506353.1:143898-146092 GCF_001515645.1 Sinocyclocheilus grahami | reverse complement strand
GAGTGAGTGAGTGTGTGTGTGTGTGAGCGAGTGAGTGAGTGTGTGTGTGTGTGAGCGAGTGAGTGTGTGTGTGTGAGAGTGAGTGTGTGAGTGTGTGTGTGTGAGTGACCTGCAGGCTCTGTCCGATCTCCAGCAGCGCGTGTACGTTGTCCTGGTTGAGCTCCAGGTGTGAGGTGTACATGTAGTCCAGCACCTGCCCGATGCCGCCCACGTCCTGGATGGCCAGGTGGAAGACATCGCTCTTCTGCGCCGGAGAGTTCTGGAACAGAGACCTGCGGAGCACAGGTGCGTCCAGGTGAGCGCGAGCGCGAGAGAGGGAGCGCTGACGTCACGCAGGCCTCACCTGAAGTAGGCGCTGAAGGCGGCGAGCACGTTCTTGTGCGCTTTGAAGCTGACGCCCTTCACCACCAGCATGCAGTCACACAGCAGGCCCTGGATGCGCTGCTCCTGCAGCTGCTGCAGCACGTACACGCTGTGGCTGCTCACGCTGTCCATCTGCGCAGACGCAGTGCATCACGTTTCAGACCTGCAGCAGCTTCACGTGAGGCTCGGTTAGTTTCACTCTTACTAAACATCATTCATGCGTCCGCATAAAACCGTTTGTGTCTACGAGAATAACTATAGTACTACAGTGAAAGCAACGCGCGTGTGTATATAGAGCAGCATGAAGAGAGACTCATCTTACCTTCGCGCGGATGAACAGGCACTGGGCGCACACGTCATTTCCTCTTTTCACAATAAAAGTCTTTTTCTTCTTTTACGCGTTCTGTCTGATTTTAACGCAGATTATACATTCAGAATTATAAACACACTTTATTATTGGTAGGTTAGGTGTTGTTTGAAAAAAAAAACGCCTTATACCGCGTTGTCATTTATTATGAGTTGTATTTTTTCTCCATATTCCGTTTAGGGTCTTTGTTAACTTCAACTATTAAAAGCAATAAAAAAAAAAAAGCGGAAATCAAATAAATTATAAATGTTAGATGAAAAACTTAAACTAAACGCAAAAGAGAATTGGCAACTATGTGTAAGTTGAAGCAATAAAATCACGGATTAGAAATAAATAAAAAGCTAAAACTGAAATAAAAATGAAACAAACGTGCATAGTATCCCCCAAATTTAATACAAATTACAAAAGCACATAACAACATTATATACTTTAAAATGAAAATATTTGAATTCAAAATATTAACTAAAAATACATACACTGATAACATCTAATTTTTTTCATTTATTTTCATATTAATTTGACCCTATTTCTTTTCCTAAATCCCCGTTCTGTTGTTGTTGTTCATGTGTTCGCGGAACTAGTATTATTTCCTGTTTCCTGTTTCCTGTTTCCTGTTTCCGTTCAGAGCGGCACCGCGTGTTTCAAGACGCTCGCGTGTTTTATCTCCGTTAACACCGCAGACTCGCTCACGGAGTGATATATTAACGCGTGTGAAGCCGCTGCTCTTCATCAGAGAGTCACAGATCCGCTGTATTGAGGTAACACGAATCATTATCTGACATATAACGTTACATCCCGCACTCAGTGGACGCAGTGAGACCGCGTGTTTCAAGACGCTCGCGTGTTTTATCTCCGTTAACACCGCAGACTCGCTCACGGAGTGATATATTAACGCGTGTGAAGCCGCTGCTCTTCATCAGAGAGTCACAGATCCGCTGTATTGAGGTAACACGAATCATTATCTGACATATAACGTTACATCCCGCACTCAGTGGACGCAGTGAGACTGAAGCTGTGTGTGTGTGTGTGTGTGTGTGTATATTTCTGTCATGACAACTCTCTGAGGGATTGGCATGGTAATGTACATAGCAATGTTAATGTATTTGGTCTTGGCGGAATAGATCTGCTGCTGCTGCTGCCAATACATGCACAACATGCTGCTGTGAGCATGTTAGAAATGCTGCTGCTGCACATATAACATACATGAAATAACCACCATATAGCATACATCACCCCGTAGCAGATCTATACAGGTAGAGCTGGGGAAGGGGGAGGGTTTCTGAAGTGAACTGCCAACTGCTACAGCAAACAAAAGCCAGGTATTTGAATACTGAGCAGCGAGCTCATTGGCAACCGATTCAGGAGAGAACCAATCAGCTGCCATGTGACAATGATGTCACCAGGTCAGATTGAGCTAGACCTATCAGACTGCGCCATCTAGAGTTTCATGCCAGAACTCTGTGT
>NW_015506353.1:128130-138897 GCF_001515645.1 Sinocyclocheilus grahami | reverse complement strand
GTGAGGGGTGTGTGGTGGCGACGGTGAAGTGTGTGTGTGGCGGTGACGGTGAAGCGTGTGTGTGGCGGTGACGGTGAAGCGTGTGTGTGGCGTGTGTGGTGACGGGGAAGCGTGTGTGGTGACGACGGTGAAGCGTGTGTGTGGCGGTGAAGCGTGTGTGGTGGTGACGGTGAAGCGTGTGTGGTGGCGACGGTGGAGCGTGTGTGTGTGGTGACGACGGTGTGCGTGTGTGTGGTGGTGACGGTGAAGCGTGTGTGGTGGCGACGGTGAAGCGTGTGTGGGGGCGACGGTGAAGCGTGTGTGGGGGCGACGGTGAAGCGTGTGTGGGGGCGACGGTGAAGCGTGTGTGGGGGCGACGGTGAAGCGTGTGTGGGGGCGACGGTGAAGCGTGTGTGGGGGCGACGGTGAAGCGTGTGTGGGGGCGACGGTGAAGCGTGTGTGGGGGCGACGGTGAAGCGTGTGTGGGGGCGACGGTGAAGCGTGTGTGGGGGCGACGGTGAAGCGTGTGTGGGGGCGACGGTGAAGCGTGTGTGGGGGCGACGGTGAAGCGTGTGTGGGGGCGACGGTGAAGCGTGTGTGGGGGCGACGGTGAAGCGTGTGTGGGGGCGACGGTGAAGCGTGTGTGGGGGCGACGGTGAAGCGTGTGTGGGGGCGACGGTGAAGCGTGTGTGGGGGCGACGGTGAAGCGTGTGTGGGGGCGACGGTGAAGCGTGTGTGGGGGCGACGGTGAAGCGTGTGTGGGGGCGACGGTGAAGCGTGTGTGGGGGCGACGGTGAAGCGTGTGTGGGGGCGACGGTGAAGCGTGTGTGGGGGCGACGGTGAAGCGTGTGTGGGGGCGACGGTGAAGCGTGTGTGGGGGCGACGGTGAAGCGTGTGTGGGGGCGACGGTGAAGCGTGTGTGGGGGCGACGGTGAAGCGTGTGTGGGGGCGACGGTGAAGCGTGTGTGGGGGCGACGGTGAAGCGTGTGTGGGGGCGACGGTGAAGCGTGTGTGGGGGCGACGGTGAAGCGTGTGTGGGGGCGACGGTGAAGCGTGTGTGGGGGCGACGGTGAAGCGTGTGTGGGGGCGACGGTGAAGCGTGTGTGGGGCGGTGACGGTGAAGCGTGTGTGGCGTGACGGTGAGCGTGTGTGTGTGTGGTGGTGACGGTGAAGCGTGTGTGATGACGGTGAGCGTGCGTGATGACGGTGAGCGTGTGATGTGTTTGTTCACAGGGGTGATGATTACAAGAACCACAACAAGTGCATCAGTGAAGACCAGAAGTACGGCGGTAAAGACTTCCAGGCGAAGGTGAATAAGGGTGATGTGAAGCAGCAGCAGTGGATTCAGGTGAGCGGAGCTGAACGTCTGTGATGGTTTGATGGGTTTGTCTGGTCACTCACGTGTGTTGTTCTTCTCCAGAGGATCCAGCAGGCCATGGAGCAGCCCGACGTTGATCCCAGCGTGTGGAAGGTCCTGCAGATGGTCAGCACTCATGATAACGTGCCGCGCAAGAGAGCCAAGTTTGAGGTGAGCATCTGAGACCGTTGTGACGGAGATTCGTTCGGTCTGATGAGCGAGTGCTGAATCATTAAGCATTGGTTTGTTCACATGCAGAACTGGATGAAGAACTGTCTGAAGATCTACACCCCGTTTTTACTGGAGAAGGTCTGGGAGATTTGCTCAACCGACAGCGTAAGAGTCTAACCTTCTTCAGCGCGGCTTTACATCCAGATCACATTTCACACCAACTTCAACAACTAAATAAATTACAGTTTAACAGAGATTCACATAGAAAACAGCTTTTACATTCTAATAATATTTCACTGTTTTTACTGTATTTTTGTTCAAATAAATGCAGTCATGGTGAGCAGAAGAAACTCAAAACCATTTTACAAAAATCATTATTATTATTATTACATAATGACATTTTTATTATTTATTTTTCTGTGTACGATAAGCTTATAAAAACGATGTGTGCAGCTGAAGTATTTTCCCTCGCTCTTGTTTCATGATGTTTCAGAACAGCAACCATCAGACGGCGAATGAACGCAAGAACGACGGCGCTGAGACGAAGGAAAACAAGAGAGATGAGCGGAAAAATAAGAAGAGCAAGAGAAAGACTTCAGAGGAGCAGAACGGAGAGAAAACAGACGAGAAGCAGAGGAGAAAAAAGAGGAAACGAGAGGAGAATGGACAGAACGCTGATGAAAAGAGCAGCAAAAAACAGAAGAAAAGAAAACAGGAGGAGTCTGGCGGTGAGCATCGTGTTAGTGCCGTACTCACGGTTTGTCCTCGTGACCTCTTATTCACTTCCTGTGTGTCTGACCAATCAGAGAGTCTGAATCCGGAGGGGGAGGAGCCAGAGAACCAGGAGTCTGAATCCAACTCTACAGGTATGTCACCGTAATAATAATAATGTTTGATATCAAGAGTAGGGCTGGGCGATGTGGCCAAACAATGATCATTTCATATCAGTCCATATCGATAATTATCACGATAAATGTCACATTTTAATTTCTTTCAAGTTTAAAGGCAGATTTTTGCTTCAATGTGAAAGTTGTAAAAACCAGACGCTTAATTGTGGTTTTAAACTATTCTTTACGGTCAGAACACGGCAAACACTTCGTTTTTGAATTCTTTACACTTTTCCAGTCATTTTTCCTTAAAATAAATATCTTAATAGAAAAAAATGCATGTTCTAATGTGTAATATTATTTCAAATCAAGAAACAATTTGTGTTTCCTGATAATATTAATAATATAACATTTGTTTTGTCTCTGAGAAATACACATTTAATAGTAGCTTGAGTTTAGATGTAGATCTATGTTCATTATCAAAATCAGTAATATCTGGAAAACTTGTAGCAATCTCATTTTTATATGTGACCGCTTGAGGTGTTGTTTTACCATTGGTCTTCCATAGTAGCATACATTTAGATCATGATAATCACAGTTAAAACCTCAAATATAGCACCTCAATACCATGGTAAAAATATAATATTTTATTCTGAGTGTGTCGTGATTGATAGCATCACGTGTCGTATATATGGATTCAGTAGTTCAGTCTCTGTTTGATCGTAATGATGAAGCATCTTCTGAACTCCGCCGGGTTCTCAGGGAAGTTTAACTGGAAAGGGACGATAAAGGCGCTTCTGAGAGACGCTCCGGAGGACGGCCTCGCTGTCAAGAAACTCCGCAAGAAGGTGAGCTGAACTTGAAGAATCTCAGAGAGACGCTGTAACTGAAGTCTGTTTGAGCGTGTCGTGTGTTCTTCCAGATGTTTGCTGACTCTGTGTTTCTGCAGGTTTTAGCGGCGTATCACTCGTTCACTGGAGACTCAAACTTCAGATCGGAAGAGGAGCTTCTGTCTCTGTTCAACAGAAAGATCAACAACAACCCCAAGTTTAAGATCCTCAAAGACAGAGTCAGACTGCTGAAATGACGGACGCTGTTCATCATCATCATCATCATCATCATCTCTAGCTGTAATAAATGCTGCGAGTGAACCTGTCCGTCTGTGTCTGGTGTGTGTTTGAGAAGATTATTCTGTCCTTCAGTATTAGTGTCTGGAATCAGGACTTCAGAGCGTTTAGCAAATCTTTTTTCAAAACGTCAAACCAGTTAGGCAGTGCAGTTCTAAAACAAACCAAAGAAAGTACTACAAATACCATGGTTAAACTATGGTTAGAGTAGCAAAGCCATGGTTAATGTATGTTACCATGGGTTAACTATAGTAACCATTTGTTTTTAATCTTAAGCGGACACACAGGATAAATGTAGAGATGCTGTTTCACTGCTTTAGGGTGAACAGAACTTTGGATCATTTCCATGTACTCGTCTAGACCAACTAGAATAAAGTACAGAGAGGTTTAGAGCTGGACTTTTGTTTATGTATATGAAATTTAGCTAGCAGAAACCACAAATTAAGTTATATTCTCTTGAGTAGTCAAACAATCCAAAGACAACACCATTAAAACAAAGAAAAGTCACTTACAAAATGAGATCAGATGAGCATGAAATAAATCTGATCAGAATGTCTCTGTGTGGTTCGCTGGCGAACAAGTGAATGAATCTTCTTCAGAAGAGACAAAAACAGCAGCTCACTTCAGTGTCTGACTTATATTAGAATCACGTCCAGAACATTCGGTGAAATTTGGAGTAACTCAACCTGTTGCTTGAGCTCTTCATATTTAAGGAGAGAACTATAGTTTCCAAAATCGGACATCGCTTGTTATGATTTTCAAGTGTGTAGAGTTTAGTAGAGATGCTATAACATGATCCTATCAATATCAGACACTACTCGATTGTCCCTAGCAGTAATTTTGATCAAACAATTAAATGTCTGTTGTCTGCTGTTACCAATGGCAAAATCAAGCCTTCTTGCATAAATGCACATTTACAGGAATTACAAGTATGCTTTGATACTACGCTCTTAAAAATAAAGGTTCTTTATTGGCATCAATGGTTCTATGAAGAACCTTGAACGTCCATGGAATCTTTCGAACGTTTCTTTAGAATCTTAAAATGTTCTTCAAAATGGTTCTTTTAGGAACTGTTCGCTGAAGGGTTCTCTGGGGAACCAAAAATGGCTCTTCTATGGCATCACTGCAAAAACTCCCTTTTGGAACCTTTAATGAATCTTCTTCAGAAGAGACAAAAACAGCAGCTCACTTCAGTGTCTGACTTATATTAGAATCACGTCCAGAACATTCGGTGAAATTTGGAGTAACTCAACCTGTTGCTTGAGCTCTTCATATTTAAGGAGAGAACTATAGTTTCCAAAATCGGACATCGCTTGTTATGATTTTCAAGGGTGTAGAGTTTAGTAGAGATGCTATAACATGATCCTATCAATATCAGACACTACTCGATTGTCCCTAGCAGTAATTTTGATCAAACAATTAAATGTCTGTTGTCTGCTGTTACCAATGGCAAAATCAAGCCTTCTTGCATAAATGCACATTTACAGGAATTACAAGTATGCTTTGATACTACGCTCTTAAAAATAAAGGTTCTTTATTGGCATCAATGGTTCTATGAAGAACCTTGAACGTCCATGGAATCTTTCGAACGTTTCTTTAGAATCTTAAAATGTTCTTCAAAATGGTTCTTTTAGGAACTGTTCGCTGAAGGGTTCTCTGGGGAACCAAAAATGGCTCTTCTATGGCATCACTGCAAAAACTCCCTTTTGGAACCTTCATTTTTAAGAGTGTGTGGCGCTGAGGTGTGTCAGAGCAGGCATAAATTAGCCTGGCTTTTATGCAGCAATGCATCTCTACACTGATTAACTTCATTCAGCTGTGTAAAGACACCATTGCACAGTCTGTTGCGTGAACGCGCTCTCCGCGCATGTGTGTATTGGGTCAGACCCTTCCCAGACAGCACACGTACATCTGCAAGAGGTCTGTTAAAGACATTTACAGGAATTACAAGTATGCTTTGATACTACGCTCTTAAAAATAAAGGTTCTTTATTGGCATCAATGGTTCTATGAAGAACCTTGAACGTCCATGGAATCTTTCGAACGTTTCTTTAGAATCTTAAAATGTTCTTCAAAATGGTTCTTTTAGGAACTGTTCGCTGAAGGGTTCTCTGGGGAACCAAAAATGGCTCTTCTATGGCATCACTGCAAAAACTCCCTTTTGGAACCTTCATTTTTAAGAGTGTGTGGCGCTGAGGTGTGTCAGAGCAGGCATAAATTAGCCTGGCTTTTATGCAGCAATGCATCTCTACACTGATTAACTTCATTCAGCTGTGTAAAGACACCATTGCACAGTCTGTTGCGTGAACGCGCTCTCCGCACATGTGTGTATTGGGTCAGACCCTTCCCAGATAGCACACGTACATCTGCAAGAGGTCTGTTAAAGATCGCTTGATCTGGAAAGCATCTGCAAGACGTCTTTCAGATGTCAGTTTACATACTTTCTAAATCATAAACATCGTAAAGACATCTAGACATAGAGACATCTTTGTGCACTTCCGGTGAGAATACCCTGTGCTGCCGCTTTTTGCTGGAACTTTTTCATTTGCTTTGTTTTGCCGTGTCGTGTTTCGTGTCTATCGTTTCATCTCCTCTCCTGCTCTTCTGGATACCTGACTTTACTGGATCATAGTTTGGACTTCACTGTTGTTATTTTACCATGGATTATAACTAGGGATGCACGATATATCGGCCACCATATCGGTATCGGCCGATAAATGCTCATTTTTTCTGTTATCGGTATCGGCCTGATAAAAAAATTTGGCCGATATCTTAAAGCCGATAAATAATGCATTATTTCCTTCAGAGACACTTCAGATGCGCGCTGTTCGTTTGCAGCCTTTTGTGCAATTGTACATTGTAATATTGTGTTTATTTGATGTATATCTGATTTATCTCATATAGAATGCGTTTGGTTAAGTTAAAAGAGCGCTTCAGTTTACCGGTGATCATCTTTAGCTCAGCACACGCAGCTCAAACAGCAGTGCACAACATTAATAACTATGATTGGGAATGTCGTGTATATAACATTCTAATGAGAACATTATTATAATAAAACGTTGGGAATTCTTTGGGTTTAGTTGCCGTGTTTCAGCGCGTTGATATGGGAAGAGCGCATCCACAACAGGATCACACATTCTGACTATAGCACGCAATAACTGCATCATTTTGTACATATATAAGTTGTAATATTATGTTTATGTTGTATTAATATTAATCTCAGGATGCATTTCCTTGAGTTAAATAAGCTGCCAGCAAAACGCTTCAGTTTACCATGTTCATTCAGCTCTTCAGCTTCAGCACGCGCAGCTCAACGGCTGCTATTTAAAACAGTGGTATTAATTTGTTACTTTTTCAAAATCATTGATACATTATTAATAACAACAACCACTTGTATTGTTCTCTTATTATTTTCATCAACAATATGGTTTAGTAATTAAAATCATTTAATTATTGTCCGTGCAGAGGCTATTCCGTTTTATTGATCTATGGCGCATTCATTTTGATTCTTTACACGTGTAATGATGTCCAGTGACTTGTTTGCATTATTTATGCATAATTTTATTTATTTGTAAGACTTTTTTATGACTAAATTTGGTAATGGGAGAGTAAAAATATTTTTAAAACGTACACCGTTCAAACTAGGCTGCTTATGTTGAAGTGTTTGGGATGTGGCTTTTAATGATGAGACCTTTTTTGTAATCAGGCTCTCAAAAAGTATATAACAATTTGGATATAGATTTATCGGCCAACATATCGGTTATCGGCTTTCAAAAATAAAGAATAATCGGTTATCGGCCAAAATTTTCATATCGGTGCATCCCTAAAAAAAAATACCGTCATGTACCGTGAAACCGGTATAATTTTGAAAAATACTGTGATATAAATTTTCGGTCATACCGCCCAGCACTAATTAGAACATTCAAGCAGTTTAAAAAAAAATTTTTTTTTAAATGTGCCATAGAGAAAACATTGCTGGCGTGCATCACGATACAAATCAATGGCAATAACATTTTAAGATATGTCAGTGCAAGTTAATTTCAGTTAAGACAGTCTTGCACCAGGCTTAAGCCTTGTCTATGAATCTGCGCATTAAAGATGTTTTTAGATAAAATTCTGTGTCTGTCCCTCCACCCGAGCAGGCCAGAATACAACATCTGCAAGAGGTCTGTTAAAGATCGCTTGATCTGGAAAGCATCTGCTAGACGTCTTTCAGATGTCAGTTTACATACTTTCTAAATCATAAACATCTTAAAGACATCTAGACATAGAGACATCTTTGTGCACTTCCGGTGAGAATACCCTGTGCTGCCGCTTTTTGCTGGAACTTTTTCATTTGCTTTGTTTTGCCGTGTCGTGTTTCGTGTCTATCGTTTCATCTCCTCTCCTGCTCTTCTGGATACCTGACTTTACTGGATCATAGTTTGGACTTCACTGTTGTTATTTTACCATGGCATTATTTTATTTGTAAGACTTTTTTATGACTAAATTTGGTAATGGGAGAGTAAAATTATTTTTAAAACATACACCGTTCAAACTAGGCTGCTTATGTTGAAGTGTTTGGGATGTGGTTTTTAATGATGAGACCTTTTTTGTAATCAGGCTCTCAAAAAGTATATAAAAATTTGGATATAGATTTATCGGCCAACATATCGGTTATCGGCTTTCAAAAATAAAGGATTATCGGTTATCGGGCAAAATTTTCATATCGGTGCATCCCTAATTATAACTCTGATTGGATCACCCTTATTCATCGCTGGCTATTCATCCTAATCACACCACTCTGTCTGCTGTTGTCTGTTGATCTTTGCGCTCCATCGGGCCTTCAACTACTCGCTCTCTTAACTGCGTAGCCTGAAATTTAGCATTTACCTATTAGCATTTTAATTCTGTTAGATCTTTCCTCTGCTTTTGACACTATCACAGTGTTCTCATCTCACGGCTCTGTTCTTGGTGTTTCTGGAATCTTGATTGACTTCTTACCTGTCTAACCATCAGCATTACATCTCTATCCGCCAGGCTAAGTCCTCTACTACTCCTGTCTCTCACGGTGTTCCTCAGGGTTCTGTTCTCGGACCTTTACTCTTTATCATCTACATGCTCCCTTTAGATAACATTATCCGTCATCACGGCTTCAACTTCCACTGCTATGCAGACGACACCCAGCTCTACAGCAGTGCTCAACACAACTCTCCCTTTCCCACCAAATCCTTATCGGCTTGTATTAATGATATAAATGCTTTGATGACCAGTAACTTTCTCAAACTCAACACTGATAAAACGGATCTACTACTTGTCGGTTCACCAAAAAATGTTGCTCCTTTCTGTGCTGACAATGTTAACATTGCTGGGATCTTGGTTCAGCCTTCCACTACCATTAAAAACCTGGGTATAATCTTTGACTCTTCTCTCTTCTTCCTACCTCACATTTCTTGACTCGCTAAATCTGCCTTCTTTCACCTCCGTAATATCGCTCGCTTACGTCCCTTCTTAAATATCAGGGATGCTGAGACACTGGTTCATGCCTTCATTACTTCTCGACTCGACTGCTGTAATTCTCTTTTCTGTGGTCTACCAAACACAACATTAAATAAGCTCCAATATATCCAGAACTCTGCAGTTAGGGTTCCCACTTTTTCAAAGAAATCTTCTCACATTACTCCCATCTACACAGACTTCATTGGCTACCCATTTGTTTTCGTATTCAATGCAAGATTCTCCTCATCAACTTCAAAGCACCCCCATATATTTCTGATCTGATTCATACTTACTCCCCAGCCCGCACACTACGCTCTTCAGATACTGGTCTGCTGTTAGTTCCACGCCACAGGTTAGCATCGTTTGGTGGACGAGTGTTTTGTATCTCTGCCCCCACACTCTGCAATTCTGTTCCCAAACACATTCGTGATCTGTCTTCATTACAGGATTTCAAAACCCACTCTAAAACATATCTTTTCCTTTCTTGTTTCTCTGATCTCTGACTGCATGATCTGATTCATGCCATGGATTTCATGTTTATCTGTATTTTGTTTTGTTTTTTGTCTGCTGTCATGTTTATCTGTTTTGATATTGTAAAGCGACCTTGAGTTTGCAGAAATGCGCTATATAAAATAAACATTATTATTATTAATATTAAAACGTCCAATAGATTATAAAAACATGTCTTGCAGATGTCAAATAGACGTCTCTGTGATGTATGTGTGCAATCAGGGTACTTCTAAACACCACAGCACACTGGAGAGATTAGCTGTTTAAGGTGGGGGTGTGAGGGCTGAATCTGACTCTTTCTGCATTTTTAGATTTTCAAAACACTCCATTCTGTGTGATTTATTAGCTTGTTTACCCGTGGTGACCTCAATTTAGGTCCCCACCGTGACACGAGTCCCCATGAGTCTGTGTGTATTCAGGTTTAAATTCCCACCAGAATAGAAAAACAGGTACACTCTCTCTCACACACACACACACACAGGTTTGTTTTTGTGAAAAGTGGGGACTCTCCATAGGTGTAATGGTTATTATACTGTACAGACCGTATATTCTATTGCCCTACACCAACCCTACCCCTAAACCTACCCCTCACAGGAGACTTTCTGCATTTTTAGATTTTCGAAACACTCCATTCTGTGTGATTTATTAGCTTGTTTACCCGTGGGGACCTCAATTTAGGTCCCCACCGTGACACGAGTCCCCATGAGTCTGTGTGTATTCAGGTTTAAATTCCCACCAGAATAGAAAAACAGGTACACACACACACACACTCACACCATAGACTGTATAAAAACATGGATGTAGTGTCCGTGACGTCACCCGTAGGTTTCTGAAACGCGTTTTTGAAGCTCAAAGTGGGCGGAGCTGGCAGCATGTCACTCCCGGATAATCAAAAATGGGCAAAGATGCGGGAGCAGGTTGCTGAAACCACGCCCACCTAGCTCCACGGCGGTGACAGCAGCGGCAATCCACCTGTCACTCAGTGGCCACGCCCTTAATTATGCAGAACTTTAAGGCTTAATATAATTTAAACGGATGAGTTATAAAAACATTCACCCCCCTCACAGTTGTCATGAAGGGCAAAATTAGCTATATAGACCAAAACCACTTCTTGTACCAGGCTGTAAACATGTTTTTTCTGCTGTGTAGTTGGGTATTTTAACATGGGGAGTCTATGTGACTTACTCTCTTTTGCAGCCAGCCTCTAGCGGCCAGTCCATGAATTACAGTTTAAGTCACTTCCGTGTTGGCTTCACGAGAGAGAGCGGGAGGGTGCCGCTTGACTCTCACATACACACACACACACTCACTCACTCACT
>NW_015506353.1:126577-127386 GCF_001515645.1 Sinocyclocheilus grahami | reverse complement strand
AACTTAATGTTTGATTAGTAATATGCATTGCTAAGAACTTCATTTGAACAACTTTAAAGATGATTTTCTCAATATTTAGATTTTTTTGCACCCTCAGATTCCAGATTTTCAAATATTGTCCTCTCCTAACAAACCATACATCAATGGAGAGCTTATGATTTATACCACTGATGATGTATAAATCGCAGTTTAAAAAAATGTGACTGGTTTTGTGCTCCAGGGTCACATGTGACATGTGTCAAATGTCAAATTTGGGCAAAATGAGTAGATAATAAACTTCGACTGAACTAAAAATGAAACATTTAGTGCTGTAATCATCAACTAATTATATGTGAGTATAATATCAGAAATGCAAACACTGCAAACCGCTGAAGTGAAACGACTCAGAGTCGATTCGGATCTCGACCGTCAGCCGACTCACTTGAATCTCTGCAGCGTCGTGCGTCACGAATCCGCCCGCCGCTGCAGTGTGACGTCATCAGGCCAATCCGCCCGCCGCTGCAGTGTGACGTCATCAGGCCATCACGGCTGAGTACAGTGAGTTTATGAACCTGAGGCGACGATTCAAGACAAACGAACAAGAAGACGAAAAGAGTGAGAAACACACACACACACACACTCTCTCTCTCTCTCTCTCTCACACACACACACACACACACACACACACACACACACACACTCCCACACACAAACACAGTGTGTGCGTGTGTGTGCTGAGGTGTGTGTGTGGGAGTGTGCGTGTGAGTGTGTGGGAGTGTGAGTGTGTGTGTGTGTGTGTGTGTGTGTGTGTGAGCGTGTCTGTGTGTGTG
>NW_015506353.1:117902-120402 GCF_001515645.1 Sinocyclocheilus grahami | reverse complement strand
AAAATCAGCCTGATTGATGAGTGAACGGCCTCAGTTGAAGTGTGAAAGCCAAAGGTGAGCGTTTCTGACATATACTGAGCATTTCTGATTCGTATAAAGCTACTGTTCACGAGTATAATATATAAAACTGCTGTTCTTGATTTGACCCTCTGAATGGAGTTATCACATGAACACATAATGAGGTGTTTATGTACTTGTGAGGTGCAGATGTGTGAAAACAGTGCATCTGACTAACTGAAAGACTCAGCCAGATGAATCTGCTGCTGTCAGCGGGTTACTGTGGGTTAAGGGTTGAGCTTCAGCAAACACAACCTCTAACAGATAGTCAGTCTAAGCTGTTAGTGGGGGTCGAGTCCTGGACTGATGCTGTTGCTGCTTTAAATTAAACTATTGATGACTTTTTCCAGCTTTAACAAACTTTCTTTATATCATAATTGTCAAAATAGTAATTTTTTCACAATAATGTGTAAACTAGTTACTTTAACTTTAATTGTAGCAGCTAATGAAGCGCTAACAAACGTTCTGTTCGTGTAACTAGCAACAGCTCTTATCGCTTTCGGTTAATATGATTATCGGCGAACAAGTATCCGTTCAACTACCGCAGAAATGTATTTCTTAATGTGTAAAACTTTATGAATTAGCACCAATCTACTGAACGCAAATTTGATGTATAATATTACCATATTACAGTCATTAATTCAGGATTAAGTGTTTGAATTTTAGTCTTTAAACCACTAAAGTTGAGTTAGCACCAGCTCTAGCGCTTGCGGTTAATATGATTATCGGCATACCATTGTTTGCGGTATCCGTTCATATAACTAAAGCAGAAATGTACCCAGCAAGCAATTTTGCGTTTTAAAAGATGTCTATTAAACGTCTCAGTATAGCATAGACGTCTAGGCTAAAACAAGGCTAAATTTGGGCTGTCTGTGAAAATCTAATAAACGTCTAATCATAGCCCAAGAATAGACTAGTCATCAATTAGACCGCTATTAAACCACTACATACTGTATATACGTCTAATAGACAACAAAATGGCAATCCATACATACAGCTTTTATTAAGAAAAATAACATTTTTGACAACTTAAGACAATACAAAATGATAAAAATACAAAATAATTAATGACAATATAAAATGTTATAAATACAATACACTTAAGTATAAATATTATGATTAAAAAAATCTGGAGTTTTTAACAACTTAAGATAATAAAAATATAAAAATGAAAAAATAAAATCTTTTAAATAACTTAAGATATTTAAAAGAAAAAATATATAATACAAAAGAAAAGCTAGACATAATTTTTTACTTTAATTACACTAATTGTGACAGGGATTCATTCTCTTTTGCTTGGATGCCAACTAAAAACAAAAACGAGATATACAGTGGTGTGAAAAAGTGTTGGCCCCCTTCCTGATTTCTTATTTTTTTGCATGTTTGTCACACTTTAATGTTTCAGATCATCAAACTAATTTAAATATTATTCAAAGATATATAACGAATCAGCTCATGAGAAATATTAATAATTAATCATAACTAGTTATAATTCATTATGAATATTTTAGATCCGCTGTAGATATTTAGCTGACCTCTCAGGGTCAACTGTCTTGTCAATTCTACATACAGTTGGTATAGGAAAGGGTTAAAGCTTAACTCAGTACAGAGAAGAGAAATAAGGAATGGAATTATGGAACCATTTGCATATTCAGCAGATCTACCCGAGGGAAACATCAGATTCTTAGTTCAAACACACCTTTGTAACAAGGTGAAAATGATACCTAATGTATCAATAAGACTAAGTTTGGATACTTGCAAGTCTCGTCTGTCTGAAAGAAAGGCTTGATGCAATCTGAAAGTCCCAGTGACCCTTGCTGAAGTTGGTCGACGAAAAGAACCAGTTTTGAGCCAGAGAATCTTGACGAATGGAAAGGTCGAGGCCGAAGGCCTGGCGCACAAACTTAGGATGTCCTGGAGCATTGGAGCTCACGTCTTCTCAGAACCTAACAGAACCACCGACTCTGGGAGTGTCCCTGGTGAGAGGCCTTTAAGGTCGGAGAAGAGTCACGCCTCTCAAGGTGGGCTTGTCCAATGAGAAAGGAAGAAATTCCAAGCGGGAGGTTGCAATTGCTGGAGGGTTTTACGACCCTTTGTTCGAGGGCATGGTAATTTGCAGATGTACTTCGCTTGGGGTGTGAATGCACAAACTAATAAAGATTCTTAGAACACTAATATGTTGCATAGGTATAAACATACAATAGACACTCTCAATTAGATCATTCGAATACTAATTCATAGATACTAAACATGGTAGGGTTATATATATATATGTAAGCTGACAGGAGTGAGTGTTTCGATCATAAGCCTGCATAAAACAGTATACAATCTCAAAGACAAAATACACGATGACAATAATATACACAATGACCTGAAGGATACACTGTTCATTCAAAGAAAGGTTTTCCTATGAATTAATTAGTAGAAAAGTCCATTTCTACTG
>NW_015506353.1:114641-115401 GCF_001515645.1 Sinocyclocheilus grahami | reverse complement strand
ATAAGAAATCAGGAAGGGGGCCAACACTTTTTTACACCACTGTATATAGTGTATTACCATTCAGTGTGTTAAAAAAAGAGAGAAGCTCTCTGGTAAATGTTGTGTGTTTTATACACATACCTCTAATGACCGAGAACAGTGCAGTCTTTTCAAATGCCTCTTTCTGCAGCGGACCACCCCCCTTCATGTTGAATTTGGACATGAGGGAATTTTTTTAAAACCCTAAAATATAATACTGATTGAGGTGGTTAACAATTGCGGACAAAGTTTGACATTTCAAAATGACCAGTAAAGGAATTATTTTTTAAATTTCTGATTTGCATTGTAATTTGAGTATTGACACCACAATGTTTGATTAATGTGGCAAGATTTGTAGGCTTTACCTGTCCAGCATCCTTCTGCTACTGTCTTTGTGGTTTCTTCCTTCAATTCTGCACAACTCCACAATGTTTGATTAATGTGGCAAGATTTGTAGGCTTTACCTGTCCAGCATCCTTCTGCTACTGTCTTTGAGGTTTCTTCCTTCAATTCTGCACAACTCTGACACCTGAATAACATGCCAATGTCAGGCAGGTAGTATTATATGTGTCCGTGTACAAGTGTTTACCAACCTTAAACACTAATGCCCATTGACCTGCAAGTTTTCCATCACTAACCCTTTAAAACTCTTTATTCCAACAGTTTAAGTTTTTCCCTATTAGTGCCCCCCACAATCTGTCTCTGCCTCCAAAATTGTCTGGCACAACTGACTTCATAACAA
>NW_015506353.1:109341-114552 GCF_001515645.1 Sinocyclocheilus grahami | reverse complement strand
TACCATTGCTGCCCGGATCTTTTCCAGATGTTGAAACTCCTCAGTTTCTCCAATTCTTCTGAGTGTGTTCACTGTATAAATTAATATGGATTCATCTTTGTCAAAGCTGTGTTTGTTCTGTTGTTTGCTCTTCTTGCGCTGTTTTAAAATCTTTTGAGTTTGTAAACCGGTACAAATGATAAAACTTTTACTCTATTAAATTGTGCAATGAATCCTCTGAACACATGCGTGCTGAACCGAGGGCTAGTCACGGGTCACTATCAACTACGATCTGCTCCCTTCACTAAAATGTCATGGTTCCTAAACATGATAACAAATAATATAGATAAATAATGAACACGTCAAAACGAAAACACAGATACTTACAAGACCAAGTAGGAATGTCCTTTATCGTGTTTCCCCGCTGCTCTCTGACAAGTAAACTTAGTGCTCTCTCGTGTAAAAACAAAATTCAAAACACAACACTGATCTCTAACTCTCACGTCTCGCGTTGCCAGTAATCATGTATCAGTAGGGCTACAATTGCCATCTAGCGGTTGGGAATTGTAATTGCATTTTTATTTATAAAATGAAAGACAGCCGAATATCAATAATATCATATAATGTGTATGAATGTAACATTTAGCTTGTGGGATGCATGACATCATATTATCAAATGCAAGTCAACTTTTGAAACATTTAAATTAGCATTATTTTTGGCATAATAAATAATGCTATATTTAATAATGCTGTAAAATAATTAAATAAAATAATGATAATTCAAATGTTTCATTTGATAAGAAGCTGCGTGGGCGACAATTACATGTAAACAATTTTAAGGCTATTGTGGCTATGCTCATGGCTGGTCTGGTTACTGGTATAGGATTATAGCCAAGCTGTTAAAATTAGACCACAGACAGATTGCCTCGATTTCGCCAGGTGGGCTAAAAGCAGACTACACGCAGCCCGTCTAATTTAGAGCGAAATCGTGGCTACATTTAGACCATGTCATGAAATGACACATATATCTTTGTAGATATTATTGACACTGCGAACATGATGGGATATAAACCATCTCATGCTCTGTCTGGCCAAACACTACAGAGAGTCAGGTTTGACTATTAAAACATAAACATTCCGTTTGCGTAACTACGGAGCGATTCCGGTTAATAGAATTATCGGCGAATCGGTTTATTATAATTCCATATAGCTACAGGTTCAGTATATGACAGAACTTTTTTGGAATAACAAATAGGTTACAATGCGTCAGCACGTATTATTAACGTGCGTCTTCTTTTTGACCTGTATGTATGTAAATAATATGGGCCTTTGTGTAAACAGACTTCAAAATGAACTTCAGTTTTCTCGGATCTCATGATTTGATCCCATTAGGACTGGTTCCGAATTCTAACAGAAATTCCAATGTAGAATTTATGTTCTGTAATTATGCTGTTCCCTAATAAAACATGGTGTAGAAACAACACTGAATTAAATATGACATTTTGAAGTTACTCCAGTAATCTTTATTTACTACAACAGCGCACTCTTGATCAAACGCTCGCTGATGACATTAGGAGAGAATGGCTCTGTGGGGATGGTGATGGTGATAAGCGCTGACTTCATCAAGGGTCTCCAGGGTCGATCAGCGGAAACCAGCGTGCGCTTCTCGTTACCTTTGATCCGGATCACGACGGAGCTCCAGCGCGGCTGAACGCACGGGATGACTGGAGGCTGACGCGGTGCGTGCGCACGTTAATCCAGGTCAGAGCCGTTATAATAGAAGCTCTTTTGTTGGAGCTCTCTGGCCCGGATCGGGTTCATCTAATTGTGGGTCTCTCTGTAATCGAGCACACCGTCAAATTCGGTTTCTTCCCGCAAGCTTTTCTTCAGAAGAGGCTGCGTCTGATTTCATCCGTGTTTCGCAATCCGCCCCACGCAGATTTCGCGTTGCGCGCATTCTTCTGATTGCACATCCATTATACGAGTCTGCGCTCAACAAAGGACCGTCCATAAAGAGCCTTTGACCAGTGAAACCTGAGATCCTAAAAGCTCGCTGGAGGCCGAGGAATAGCGCACTGGAGCTTCAAATCTGACCGCGGCGCGCGGAGCGGAGACGCAGCGCGAACGCATGCTTGGTGAAGTTTGGCGCAGCGGTTCTTGGCACCATCGCTTTTCCAGCAGCTCGCAGATGAATGAAACTCAATCCGCGTTAATCTGCCGCGCTCTGTAGGAGGTATATAGCGGCGATGGACGCGCACTGAGCATGCCCGCGGCGCGGCGCGCATCAAACCCTGATCGACGGCACCATGGTGGAGCACAGCGGCCTGGACATCATGTGTCTGAACAAATACAGCCCCGCTTCCTCCTCCTCATCCTCCTCGAACGCGGAGAAGAAACTTTTCTCCAAGCTTAAGGTGAGTCTGACCAAGAAGTACCCTCAGAAGAACGCGGAGACGCTGAGCGCGCAGTACGGAACCAACCTGCTGCTGATCGGCGTGTCCGTGATGCTCGCGCTGGCGCAGCACGGTCCCGCGGTGAAGAAGGAGCACCTGCTGGCCTTCATCACGGCGCTGATGCTGGTGCAGCTCGTGTGGATGCTCTGCTACATGATCCGGAGGGAACGGGAGCGCGGTCCGGTGCCGGAGAGGGACGCGCACGCCGGCACCAGCTGGGTCCGAGGTGACGCGCGTCTACTGAACTGTTAGCCCGGTCTCATGAAAATGCGTATCAATAGCACGATTTTTTTGTACTTTACGTGCTATTTATACGCAGAAACTGACTTTGGCGTGCATACCATACACCCGTGTTTGGCGTGCAAATAATACGCACCTACTCCACACCACTTAACCTGCCAATTGTGTATTATATGCACAATAGAAACCGAAAATCATGCCATTGACACGCACATTCATGAGATCGGGTTACACTCAACTTTGCCTTGCTGCGTGGTCGTGCGTGAGAATGAGCGATTGTGCTGTGTGTTCAGGGGGGCTGACGATGCTGGCGCTGCTGTCGCTCATCATGGACGCGTTCCGCATCGGCTATTTCGTCGGATATCATTTGTGCATCTCCGCCGTGCTCGGAGTCTATCCCATAGTGCACGCGCTGCACACCATATCTCAGGTGAGAGGTCACATTTATGTCTGTAGCACTTTATGCTTTGAGATTTTATTCAAAGCAGCTTCACGCCAGCTAACAGGGAACGCTCTCAGAACGCTCTCAAAGTTATGAGTAAACATTCTTCGAGTAATGTTAATAGAACTTTCGTTCAAAAATATCTCATTAATAATGTTAAAAAACAAAAATGTTATGCATCATTCATGGAACGTTTTTCTGAATCTTTGTAGTTGAATGGTCGTCTAACAATTTAAAAAAAATGTTGCTTCTTGTTTCAGAACGTTCAGAGAACATTCAAAAGTAACATTCACATAATGTTTGTATAATGACAAAATGAAACATTCATATAACCAAGAACAAAGTTTTTAAAACATTTGGAAGAACTTGACTTTTAGAGAATATTCAATACTAACGTTTAATGGGAATTATACTAAAATGTTCTTTTTTTTATTTGGGACAGAATTAAACAGGAAAATAGCAGTATTAATTATGTGAAGTTATGAAACATATTCAGTTTCAGCTGTAACGCAGCTCTACAGAAGACAATAGAGTCATTATTCAGATCAGTTCAGCTGTGAAGTTCATTAGTTCTGAAGTGAACTCCGTGATGTTGGTGTGTTTGATCTTGATTCCAGGTGCATTTCCTCTGGTTCCACATCAAAGACGTCATCAAGAAATATGAAACGTTTGAAAGGTACAGACGTGCTTCTTTCTCTGTCTTTGTTCATGTAGCAGCAGATGCTTTTATTCCAAATGAGAACAAATAGCAGAGATTCAGTTCTGAAGACAGGTGCATGAGAAGTCCTGCCATACACATGATGTGCATTCATGCATCTGGCATATGCTTTATCTAAAGTGACTTATTTATGCATTTCATCAGTTCACAGTACAGTACTCTGAATGCACTTTGTAGTCCAATCAATGCATGCCTTTAGAAGTTGTTTATTATGACACATACACGTGATTGGAAAGAGTCAACATTAGACACACGTCACACAGGAGCAGATTCCACATGTAAGATGCTGATGAAATGGCCTCAGCGTCACATGATGAATCCGATCATGTGAAACACCGGTGTGTGTGTGTGTTGAGCAGGTTTGGAGTGATTCACGCTGTCTTCACTAACCTGCTGCTGTGGTGTAATGGAGTGATGTCAGAAGCTGAACATTTCCTCAACAACCACAGGAGACGCCTGACTGCGCTGGGATACGCCAATCTCTCCACAGGTGTGTGTGTTTGTGTGTGTGTGTGAGCGGACAATAGTGTTTTTCAGAGTGCTCTGCTCACTGTGGGAGGAGTCTGGGAGTTTTCCTCTGCTATAGTCTCTCTCGCTCTCTCTCTCTATTTCATAAAAGCCTGTGTGTGGGCATTTGTCACTGTTCACTGTTCAAAATAAAGGTTCTTTATTGCTTTCATGGTTACATGAAGAAACTTAAACATCCATGAAACCACTAAAAGTTCTTCATATTAGAAAAATAAGACAAAGTCATGCAGGTGTAGAACAACATGATAAATGATGACCGAATTATCATTTTTAGGTGAACAATCCCTTTACGTTGATTGAAGCAATAGAAATATATCATATACACTACTGTTCAAAAGCTCAATATGATAAAAAGGTCAATTTGATTTTTATACCTTTATTCATAAAGGACTCATTAAATTGATGAAAAGTGACAGTGCATGCATTTATAATGTTACAAAAGATTTCTGTTTCAAATAAATGCTGTTCTTTTGAACTTTCTGTTCATCTGTGAATCCTGAAAAATAAAATGTATCACAGTTTCCACAAAAATATTGTGCAGCACGACTGTTTTCAACATTGATAATAATCAGAAATGTTTCTTGAGCAGCAGATCAGCATATTATACTGATTTCTGAAGATCATGTGACACTGAAGACTGGAGTAATGATGCTGAAAATACAGCTTTGATTGCAGCAATCAATTACAGTTGAACAGCTATTTAATATCGTAAGACTATTTCACAATACTACTGTATTTTAATATATAAAAACTAAAGGGGTCATATGATGCGATTTAAATTGTTCCTTTCTCTTTGGAGTGTTACAAGCTCTTGGTGCATAAAGAAGATCTGTAAAGTTGCAAAGACTAAA
>NW_015506353.1:108369-109204 GCF_001515645.1 Sinocyclocheilus grahami | reverse complement strand
GAAAGAAGGCGTAACTTTTATTCTCGCTGTAGTATTGTTGCTGCCGCCATGTCGTGAAGACGCCGTGTGTTTCGTTGTGAAAGCGAAACTACTTAGTTTGGCCTTCCAGAAAAGGACATGACTAGAAATCAGTGGTTAAGTTGTATTTACAACACTGTTCCAGAACAGTTCAACCCAAATATTCAGATGTGTGCAGCACATTTTATGGAGGACTGTGTCCTGATCCTGGGCGAGTAGACTACAATGCCGGCTGTTCTGACTCATATGACCCCTTTAATTAAAAACATGTAGTGAACACAAATAAAACTGCTTTGACACAGAAACTGTATCTTTTGACAGATTCACTCTTCTCTTCTCTTCTCTTCTCTTCTCTTCTCTTCTCTTCTCTTCTCTTCTCTTCTCTTCTCTTCTCTTCTCTTCTCTTCTCTTCTCTTCTCTTCTCTTCTCTTCTCTTCTCTTCTCTTCTCTTCTCTTCTCTTCTCTTCTCTTCTCTTCTCTTCTCGTCTCGTCTCGTCTCGTCTCTTCTCTTCTCTTCTCTCATCTACTCCTCTCGTCTCCTCTCATCTCATCTCTCCTCCTCTCCTCTCTCCTCCTCTCGTCTCGTTTTGTCTCCTCTCCTCTCCTCTCGTCTCGTCTCGTCTCCTCTCGTCTGTTCTCCTCTCTTCTCTTCTCGTCTCATCTCGTCTCCTCTCCTCCTCTCCTCTCCTCTCCTCTCCTCTCCTCTCCTCTCCTCTCCTCTCCTCTCCTCTCCTCTCCTCTCCTCTCCTCTCCTCTCCTCTCCTCTCCTCTCCTCTCCTCTCCTCTCCTCTCCTCTCCTCTCCTCTCCTCTCCTCTC
>NW_015506353.1:88852-95432 GCF_001515645.1 Sinocyclocheilus grahami | reverse complement strand
GTGTGTGTGTGTGTGTGTGTGCATGTTTATGTGGTTTATGAGGACACAAATTTGTATAATAACATGGGTATGACATAGGTATTACAACGAGAAGGTGATTTATGAGGACATTTTCAGTGTCCCCGTAATTCAAAAGCTTATAAATAATTCAGAATGAGTTTTTTTGAAAATCAAAAAATGCAGACAGTCTCCTGTGAGGGGTAGGTTTAGGGGTAGGGTTGGTGTAGGGCAATAGAAAATACGGTTTGTACAGTATAAAAACCATTAAGCCCATGGAGAGTCCCCATAAACCATAAAAACAAACCTGTGTGTGTGCGTGTGAGCGTGTGTGTGTGTGTATGTGAGTGTGTGTGTGTGTGTGTGTGAGTGTGTGTGTGCATGTGTGAGTGTGCGTGTGAGTGTGTGCATGTGAGTGTGTGTGTATGGGTGTGTACCAACCATATTTTAGGGACAAATTTGAACCCAATAGTGAGCTTAACCTGACAATATCTCCAAAAACTTCCTTTTGGGGACATCCTGATTTGTAAAACGGGCTTAATGGTTATAAAGGGAGTTGCATTGGTTTAATGGAGACTCTAATGATCCCTGTGGGTCTCTACTGGTAATGTTAAAGCCACTAAACGCTGATGGAAGGTGGCCCAAAACACAGGGTTGCCAGGTCTTTCTAACAAAAGCTCAAAGGCCGTTAAAAAATGGCCCAATCCAAATACCAAAACTCAACATATCTTATAGATTTTCTTATAACACTCTTATAGCAATAATGCACCATTATGCATTAAACGCAATATCAACTTGAAAATCACTAGTAGTAATCATTAATAGTCTGTTTTCATTAAAAAAATGTGGTGGTGTGCCCGATGCAGGTGGAGAAATCTCCGCAGGCCGCCATCTCAATGTTCTACTGCTATGGCGTGGTGATGCTGAGCTGCATGTGTGTCGCAAGCGGAGCCGGGCTGCTGGTGTACCGTCTGGAGGCCTGGCCCATGGACACGGGTTCGAACCCGGCGCGTGCGCTGGACGCGGAGCTGCTGCTGGGCTCGTCGCTGGGCTCCTGGCTGATGTCGTGGTGCAGCGTGGTGGCAGTGGCGGCAGCGGGACGCAGCTCTCCGAGCTTCCGCTGGACCTGCCTGGCGTACTCGCTGCTGCTGGTGCTGGAGAAGTGTGTGCAGAACCTGTTCATCGTGGAGTCACTGTACCGCCGCCGCAGGGATCCGGACGACGCGCTCGCAACCGAGGTGTTCTGCGTCACGCCGACGTACGACGGCATCATGAACCGCGGCTACGAGACGCAGGAGAAGCGCTGCGTGACCTTGGAGGGAGAGACGCCTGAGAACAGAGCGGCCTTCAGCAGGAAGCAGAACCAGCTCAACGTGACGCCCGGGAGGAAGAGGAAGATCCTGAAGAACATCACCATCTTCCTCTTCATGTGCAACATCTCGGTGAGAAGAAACATTTCTGCTCAGAAACAGTATTTTTCTAAAGGTGGAAGCACTTCACATGTCAGTGCCATAAACTGAAGTACAAAGAGTGTGTTGCGGTGGATTGCAGCAGCGTTGGCAATTTTTTTTATTTAAAGACAAAGCTACACTTTTAGCAGTTTAGCAGTTTAGATGTAATAAATTTTAATAAATAAAAAAAATGTTTTGTTTTTCCTGCTGGTGTACCAAAAACATACCAAACCAAGACATCCTGGAGCATAATTTCTGTGTACCATTACACCCAGACATTTACTCTGACGCTTAAAGCTGAAGGCTGATTGTTTTTCCCAAATGCTCATTTTTGGAAGAAAACTACTCTCTGGTCCATCAAACATCAGTTGATAGTGAGCATGACTGTCAGGCTCCAAATAAACAATGTTTTGTTCTTCTCTCTGCATCCAGCTGTGGATTCTCCCCGCCTTCGGCTGCCGTCCACAGTATGACAGCGGTCTGGAGCAGGAGACCTTCGGATACAGCGTCTGGACCACGGTGCTGAACCTGGCCATTCCCATGAACCTCTTCTACCGCATGCACTCGGTGGCGTCGCTCTTCGAGGTCTTCCGGAAGGTTTGAGGGTGTGTGGAGGACTCTATCTGGTGCTCACAAACACTGGTCTGAGGAAGCTTATGCATTCAGAACGACTGGGATCCGGTTCTCATCGACTCGATCGGCTCTTAAACATGCTCTCAGTAACTTGACAGACTAGAAGTTCTCAGGACTGAAGATTCCACATACTCTCCTCAGTGATGTTTACACACACACACACACACACACACACACACACACATTCACTCCCGCACGCACGCACACACACACACACATTCACTCCCGCACGCACGCACACACACACACACATTCACTCCCGCACGCACGCACACACACACACAGGTTTACATTTCTGAAAAGTGGGGACTCTCCATAGGCGTAATGGTTTTTATACTGTACAGACCGTATATTCTATTGCCCTACGCCAACCCTACCCCTAAACCTCCCCCTCACAGGAGACTTTCTGCTATTTCAGATTTTCAATACCCTCCATTCTGTGTGATTTATAAGCGTTTTGAAAAATGGGGACATGGGGTAATGTCCTGAAAAGGCACCTTCTCCTTGTAATACCTGTCATTCCTTTGTCATTATACACATTTATGTCCTCATTTGTCACAAAAACGCGTACACACACACACACATTCACTCCCGCACGCACGCACACACACACACACTCTCTCACTCACTCACTCACACACGCACGCAGTCACGCACACACACACACAGGATGATGTTCTCTTTTATAAAGTTCTCAAGTGGGTTTAAATCCTGAATGTTTTTAGTACAACGTCTGATTGGAAAATCCTTGAATCTTGCAGGCCATTGAACAAACATATGGTGCATATTGTAGTTTTGAATCGGTTAACTATGCAAATGCTCATCAGAATGAAGCAAAACCACCAAACTGGTTGTGATTGAGTCTGATCAAATCAGCTGATCCGGCAAAAAACAGCTTTCTTGTTTTGTTTTTCAGTACAAATATCTAAACATTCTCAAATCAAGATGCATTTACTTGGAAAGGGAAATTAGTTAAGATATTAAGTCTTGAATTCTGAATTTTTATCGAAATTGAGTGAGTTTCTTCTGCCAATGTAGTCAGAAGAATAATCTTATTATTATTCCCCTTTGAATTAAGTGAATTTTTTGTTCTTGATTTAATCATAAACTTGCTTGATTTAGATCACTTTTTCAGAAAACAAGACTTGATATCAGTCATTCTGCTTCTCCAGTAAATGTTTCTTGATATAATTGAGATATTTGGGCTGGAAAACAGTACTGAGGAGAAACCTCGGTTTTTGCAGTGTTTCAGAAGCATAACTTTGATCATAAAAGCACAGGTGTATTCATTGCACGTAAAACTCAAGTCTGGCTTAAACTTTTGCATGAAGACCTGCTAATGCCACGAATCTCACAAACTCTAAACTTAAAACAAACGAGCAGTGACACGAATCCCATCACAGACAGTTATATTTCATGATGATCTTCAGATCGTGTAGCTTGATTCAGGCATGCATTTATAGCACATGATCTGTTGCATATACGTTTTGAAACATGACGATCTGCATTCCTCTTGGTAACGTGCTTCCTCAATCCTGAAGATTTCTGTGTGCAATGGTTTTCAAAAAAGGGCTTGAAACGCTCCGACGCTGGAGAGAAATGAGGTTTCTGGATTTAATGGGATTCTGACTCGGATCCATTATTCATGCTTCTTCGGGAGGCTGATGGTTTGTTTTGGTCTGAAGTGCAGATGTTCTCGTCTGGACAACATCAGCATCACAAACACACAGGACACACACAAACACACACACACTTCTGGTGACTGTGATTATGGGATGTTCTCAGTCAGTTCAGGCGCTGTGATGGAGAAACGATGTGAAACGCTCAGATGTAGATGTTTCTGTAGAGCGGATCTTCAGCAGATGTGACTTTATCATCAGCCTTTCTTCTCCTTTTGAACTCCTCTCCTCCCAAACACACAGTGAAACGCACAACAATAAGACCTGTGGTGCAAACCTGGCTTTTGTTTTGCACTTTCCCCCCAAATAAACACATGTATGTTAACTTCAGATAAATAAAAATATTCTTGGATGTAAAGAGTCCAGTGGCTTCTTTGAATCATGAAATCAACATGAGCTCCGTTGACTTTCTTTAAAGCTAGTTCCTTCATCATCGTTCACACAAGTCATATAAAGCCATATAAACAGTGCACTGCAAAAAACAACCTTCTTACTGCAATATTTCTGTCTCGTTTTCCAGTACAGATACCTAAATATTCATCAAGACAGATTTACTCAAGAATCAAAATGACATGATACGAATGCTTTCGTTTTCTGAAAGAGTCATCCAAATGTGGATCCAAAAAGCTTGAGTTCATGTTTAAAACAAGACAAAAAAGAAATGGGGTCAGAAAAATCTACTTAATTCAAAGGGAAAACAACCTTCTTACTGCAATATTTCTGTCTCGTTTTCCAGTACAGATACCTAAATATTCATCAAGACAGATTTACTCAAGAATCAAAATGACTTATGATACGAATGCTTTCGTTTTCTGAAAGAGTCATCCAAATGTGGATCCAAAAAGCTTGAGTTCATGTTTAAAACAAGACAAAAAAGAAATGGGGTCAGAAAAATCTACTTAATTCAAAGGTAAAACAGGATTCTTTTTCTGATATTTGGTTTTGTTTTAAGCAAACGCTTAATTTTGAATTTTGTTTTATGGGAAACCAAGACTAAATATCAAGTCAAGTCACCGTTATTTATTCAACACTTTTTACAATGCAGATTGTGTCAACGCATCTTTACAGTATTAAACAGGGAAACAGTGTGCCGTTCTCCTCCTCAAATATCTAATTTAGCTTCCCAAGAAGCAATAATTTGGTGTATGCATGTTTAGATAGAGAAGGTGCTGTTCGGATAGCAACAGGGAGATTGTTCCAAAGAGTTGGCCCAGAAACAGCAGAAAAAGCTCAATCAACAACTCCAATCTGTGCAAGAATATTGAGCGATTTAAAAAACAAAATTAATATTTTAAATTCAACTCTGAATTTTTCAGGCAACCACTGCAGAGAAATCAAAATAGAAAAGATGTGGTGAAATGTTCGAGTTCCAGTCAGGAGCCTGGCTGCTGCATTTTGGACCAATTGTAAACGTTCCATAGATGAGCAGATCATCCCATAATAAAGTGAATTACAATAGTCAAAACCAGACATGACAAATGCATGAATTACTTTTTCAAAATTCTTTAGGTTATAAGGTTATAATTAGTACTACTAGCATTAAAAGCATCGCTAGGTCCAAACAAAATTACTTCTGTTTTACCTTCATTTAAAGTCAGGAGATTTTTGTAAGCCATATTTTTAGCTCCTGGATGCATGCATACAGAGCTCCTAGTGCATTATTTCCATTTGGTTTAAAGGGAAGGTACAACTGTAGATCATCAGCATATTAAATGGATTGAAATTCCATATTTCTTAAAAATCAAACCCAAAGGTAGTATATAACATAAAAAGCGTCGGAGCCAGAACAGAGCCCTGAGGAACACCACAAAACCGTGTGACTTTCTGAGCTTTTCAGACTGATGTGTTGCACTCCTCGTGTCTTTGACTGGAACTGCAGCGCTTGTTCTGAGCCTCTGTTTACTGTAGGTGGCGCTACAGACGCATTTATACTCTCATCCTGCTTTCACTGCGGATTTCTGAGCCTCTGTGAATGAATCAATCTTCAAGGGAAATCCTGAACTGAACTCAGCTATGAGAGAGTCGATGCACAGTCGCTGTCTGAGGAACTCTTTTAAACCTCCTCATTCTTGCACTCTTATTTGTGTCGTTTCAGATGTTCAAAAAATCTGTGCGTGCTGCAAATCATGAATGCAATCATAGATCATCATTATGATTATGAAGCCGTGTGTTGTTGACATCTGCTCACTGACATTTACACCTGAACGCGTTAACACTGGCGGGGCATGTTGTCACAAAGAAAGCACGCTGTTAATTAATTTGAAATAAATCTGTTAAGTTAAAAAAGGTTACACTTTATTTTAAGGTGTCCTTGTTACAGAGTAATTATACATTTAAGTACTGAGTAATCTGAATTTACTACATGTACTTACCATATTGTTAGGGTTTGGCTTAGGGTTACTTGCGTGTAATTATGCATAGTTTATTGTTATTCTAATAGTAAGTATATGTAACATGTGTAACAAGGACACCTTAAAATAAAGTTACAAAAAAAACATGAACAATCTCTATCAATCTGATTGTGAATGAGCTGCATGCACATCTCGTCTACCTGCGTTATATTTAATGGGTTACCAGATAACTTGAACAAATGAACTTGAAATTATGAAATACAAACCATGCAAAAGCTAATGTAATTATTGAGTTGTACACATCAATGAGTTGTTCGATTACAAGCGTGACATTCATGTAAATATGCAGCGGTTCCTTTTATTCATTCAGTGCATATCCAGACTGAATCTCTCTCTCTCTCTCTCTCTCTCTCTCTCTCTCTCTCTCTCTCTCTCTCAAAACATCCATACAGATACCTCGCGCGCTCAG
>NW_015506353.1:75776-87413 GCF_001515645.1 Sinocyclocheilus grahami | reverse complement strand
ACTTTATTTTAAGGTGTCCTTGTTACACATGTTACATATACTTACTATTAGAATAACAATAAACTATGCATAATTACACGCAAGTAACCCTAAGCCAAACCCTAACAATATGGTAAGTACATGTAGTAAATTCAGATTACTCAGTACTTAAATGTATAATTACTCTGTAACAAGGACACCTTAAAATAAAGTTACAAAAAAAACATGAACAATCTCTATCAATCTGATTGTGAATGAGCTGCATGCACATCTCGTCTACCTGCGTTATATTTAATGGGTTACCAGATAACTTGAACAAATGAACTTGAAATTATGAAATACAAACCATGCAAAAGCTAATGTAATTATTGAGTTGTACACATCAATGAGTTGTTCGATTACAAGCGTGACATTCATGTAAATATGCAGCGGTTCCTTTTATTCATTCAGTGCATATCCAGACTGAATCTCTCTCTCTCTCTCTCTCTCTCTCTCTCTCTCTCTCTCTCTCTCTCTCAAAATAGCCATGCACAGTTCCCTCGCGCTCAGAGAGTTCAGACAGCCGCCGTGCGTAAACACCGGATCGTCTGGAGTGCACCGGATTCGCTCGGTGTCGGATTCGCTCCTCGGTCATGCGACGCGCCTCGGTACCGGAGCCGGCGCGAGCGCACGCACCCGATGACCCAGCATGCGCGACCGAACCGAGCCGCGGGAGACGCTGGCGCGCGCGCTGACCGGCTGCCTGCTGTGCGCGCTGATCCTCTGGACGCTGCTCGGGAACGCTCTGGTGTGCGCCGCCGTGCTGCGCTTCCGCCACCTGCGCGCCAAAGTCACGCACGTCTTCATCGCGTCGCTGGCCGTGTCGGACCTGCTGGTGGCCGTGCTCGTGATGCCGTGGAAGGCGGCGGCGGAGGTGGCCGGCTTCTGGCCGTTCGGCGCGTTCTGCGAGGAAAAAAACAGTAAAAGCAGCAATATTGTGAAATATAACAAATAAAATAACTATTTTCTATTTTAATATATTTTTACATATATTAAATCAAATTTCTTGATAAATAAATTAATGGTTAAAAATGCACTTTAGACTCGATATTTTTATGTGAGGATCGATCCTTTGGATGCAACATCAGTATCGAAAGTGTCGATACTTAAGGATCGATCCGCACATCCCTACCGGCGTATGCTCTGATATTAAGTGATATTGGATGTGTGTGCACATGGGCGAGGAAACAAGATAGTCTATGTATGACCGGACGATTTATTCATATCCAAAACAAGACGATGTGAACATTATGGAGCGCTAAACACTCTCATGCAGTGCATGTTTCATTCATACTCGAAGCCAGAGGGCGCTCTCATGCAGAAAGTCCAAAACGGCCTCATAGAAGTAATAACTTATGACCTGCAGGAAACCCCTAATATGGACAGGCATCCCGCTATTGCTGTAGCTAAAAAAAAGGTAATTTCAGGTCACTTCGAGGTAATAAATATAGTATGTGAATAATGCAGTGCTAATTGACATAACATTTAATACAGTATAGAAACTATTCTGCCGTATTATGTGTGCTAAAATTGTCATTAGGAAAATACAGAAAAAAATATTATAAAATACAAATTATTAGTTATCATCCAGCAGTGTATTTGATTTCTTATCCAGTTAAAATACATAAGAAAAATAAAGCCTGTCAATTAGACAATTTAATTTTTTTTACATTTCTGTCCCTCATTTCTGAAATGATGGCTATGTTCATATGTGTGCGGGACAGAAAACAGAGCACGAGTCTTCTTGTGCTAGAATGGTTTAAAGTCATATTAAAATGCGCACAAAGGAATCAGAATTTTAATTTTATAACAACTAGACGATTCCTGACCTTGAGCATCCTAAATTCATTCACTTGTTCGCCAGCGAACCACACAGAGACATTCTGATCAGATTTATTTCATGCTCATCTGATCTCATTTTGTAAGTGACTTTTCTTTCTGTTTTAATGGTGTTGTCTTTGGATTGTTTGACTACTCAAGAGAATATAACTTAATTTGTGTTTTCTGCTAGCTAAATTTCATATACATAAACAAAAGTCCAGCTCTAAACCTCTCTGTACTTTATTCTAGTTGGTCTAGACGAGTACATGGAAATGATCCAAAGTTCTGTTCACCCTAAAGCAGTGAAACAGCATCTCTACATTTATCCTGTGTGTCCGCTTAAGATTAAAAAAGAAAAACATGGTTATAGTTAAACCATGGTTACCACAAATTAACCATGGTTTTGCTACACTAACCATAGTATGGCATTTGTGGTTATACAAACCAAAAAAATGGTTACACTTTTACTATAGTAAAACCACAGTACATTTTTTCTTAGGGGATTTGTATTTGTGTATACTTTTTATTTTAATGTTTTCATAACTGTACTGACTTAATGGCTTGATGTTTTGTACTGTTCAATAAAAGAAAAAGAAATCAGAGAAAAGATTAGCAACATGTGCTCCATAGTCCCGATCTGTGCTCTGAAGTCCCGATCTAAATCAAAAGATTCGCATCATTTCAGATCGGGACCTCAGAGCGCAGATCTGGTTCTAATGATTCGCAAACGTCCTCCGAAGTTGCGATCTAAATTCAACGATTTGTGATTCGCACTCCAAAGGTCCGTTCTAAATCAAAAAATTCACAATACGCGATCTGATTGGAGCACTTCGAAACACAATGGTTTAACTAGGAGTTTAGAAAAGTCCTGTTTCACCCATACGTACTTTCTTAAAATCATTACAAGCAGGGTTTGAAATTAACTCGCGCCAATCCAGGTAACGCTGTCAAATCACTAGCCAATTTGGCGGGTTACTTTTCGTAAACTATGTTCACGCATGAATTTTTTGGGCAAGTTCATTCAAGCCAAATCTGCGCAGATTTAGTGCAAATACTGAACTCATGATATATTAAATACAGCCTAATTGCGCAGCATCTGCGACATACCCGACAAATAACGGGCGCTGGTTTCCTTTGCATTGAATCAATAATGAAGAGTCGAGAACACCTGAAGACTCACACCGTGTCTACACCAGATGCAAGCGGCGCGACAAAATACAGTAGAACCCATTATAATCAGTGATGCTGTCTACACTGGACACGGTGCGACGAGACGTAAACTAATGCCTCGTTCTATTTATGACGTAATGACACAAAGCTGTAAAGCTGCTTTGACACAATCTGTATTGTTAAAAGCACTATATAAATAAAGGTGACTTGATTTGACTTGACAAAGTTCAAGTGAACGCTATGTCACATCCAGTGTGGACAGCCACAAGCTGTTGTTTTGTTTATTTATTTTGGCTAGTAGAAGTTATGAATGGCCGGTAACTTAAACATTTAGTAGCCAAATTGGCTGGTGAGTGAAAAAGTTAAATTCAAACCCTGATTACAAGCGATGTCGACATTTGAAAAAGAATGGCTCTTTTGGGTTTTTGCGAGTGAATCACTTGAACTGAATGATCAAAGTCACGAGTTTGAATCAATCGAAGCGGTTCCAGTGTAAATGATTCCCTCAATTGAATCGGTTCATCTGTTCCTCTTTTCACGTCTTCAGTCATGTTTACACGACACTGTCAGCACTATACTGGCTTAGCTCGCTAGTTTTATGACATTAACTGAAGTAAGTGAAAAAGTATGATGTTTACAAATAATATATCCATATTTCCATTCCAAAGATAACATTCAACACAAATACGAATTCAGCGAGGTAACCGGTTTACTGCTAACTAGTGAAACACCATTAATATGATGAGCTTCAGCTCAAAACACATGTTAGATGGAAACATTGTGCATTATGATGGAGTTTGTAGCTTAATTCACTATATTTATCAGCTGAAAGCATCCAGTCTCTCATAGCATTGAAGTGAATGTTCAATTTATCAGTATATATTGTAATAAATATTAGAGAAATTGTTGTATCTGATTGTATTAGTCTATAGAGTGATAGTTAATGTAAAAACACTTCAGCTCTCATGTGTTCTTACTTCACACATGTAATAAATGAAAGAGCACAGTTTTCTAGTGTATTTCTTTAACTTCTATTTCAGATGCGGCTGAAATTACATAAACAATGGTTACATACACATATATTTAATTGTTTGATCAAAGTTATTGCTAGGGACAGTTTAGTAGCGGCTGAAATTAGTAGGGACATGTCATAGCATTTCTCACTGGGACAGCTAACCAATCACAACACATTTTGTTTTTCGGAAGGCGGACCTTCATCAAAGCCGGAACTAATCGAGCCGTTTGTGCCAGGATGGGGAGAAAGGTATTTTAATAATGTAAATTAAGTGAAAAATGCGTTTTTCGAACCACCAAGCATGAGAGCACGTTCTAGTACACCCCCAAAACAAAATCAAGACTTTGTAAAAGAGCATAATAGGACCCCTTTAAAATCATTACAAGCGATGTCGAAATTCGAAAACAAATGGCTCTTTTGATCTGGTTTTTGCTAGTGAATCGCTTGAACTGAATGATCAAAGTCACGAGTTTGAATCAATCGGAGCGGTTCCAGTGTAAATGATTCACTCAATTGAATCGGTTCATCTGTTCCTCTTTTCACGTCTTCAGTCATGTTTACACGACACTGTCAGCACTATACTGGCTTAGCTCGCTAGTTTTATGACATTAACTGAAGTAAGTGAAAAAGTATGATGTTTACAAATAATATATCCATATTTCCATTCCAAAGATAACATTCAACACAAATACGAATTCAGCGAGGTAACCGGTTTACTGCTAACTAGTGAAACACCATTAATATGATGAGCTTCAGCTCAAAATACATGTTAGATGGAAACATTGTGCATTATGATGGAGTTTGTAGCTTAATTCACTATATTTGAAATAGTTTGAGCTGCAGTTCAGTTGCTGACAGTTCAATGGAAATCAGCTGAAAGCATCCAGTCTCTCATAGCATTGAAGTGAATGTTCAATTTATCAGTATATATTGTAATAAATATTAGAGAAATTGTTGTATCTGATTGTATTAGTCTATAGAGTGATAGTTAATGTAAAAACACTTCAGCTCTCATGTGTTCTTACTTCACACATGTAATAAATGAAAGAGCACAGTTTTCTAGTGTATTTCTTTAACTTCTATTTCAGATGCGGCTGAAATTACATAAACAATGGTTACATACACATATATTTAATTGTTTGATCAAAGTTATTGCTAGGGACAGTTTAGTAGCGGCTGAAATTAGTAGGGACATGTCATAGCATTTCTACTAAACTTTACACCCTTGCACTTGACAGGTTATTGCTGAGATTAAAAAGATAAAAATAAAAAAGTTACTGAAGTTTATTCTTGTGAAAAGTGCATAAAAATATGATTTCAAAATATATATTTTCCAAAGCATGTTTTTGCTCTAAAACTGTGAGAAAATCATTAATCTAAACGAGTTGTGTTCCAGACTAGAGGTTGATATCTGAAAAAATCAGCTTTCAGTCAGATTTGGTTGCCTGCAGTACCCAACACTTCCACTGGATGCGTTTCCCATTCGTTTCCAATGCCGTCTTTTTTGGCCAGGAACATTACAAGTGTAACTATTTTATTCAGGAATATGTAACCTTTTCTAGTCATGTCTGAGAACGAGGCTTCGTTTCTAATCAGTGGATTACTGCGAGCCGCTAATAATCCACAGAATCATTCAGAAAACACAGACCAGCGCAGAGTTCACTCACAAATCACCACTCATCAAACCTGTATGACTGTAAGAAAATGGTCCATGTTTTTACTACAGTAACCATGATTTAACTATGATTTTTGTAGTAAAATCATTGTAACTACAAAATAACCCCATTTTTACTACAGTATTTGTAGTAAAACCAGAGTAATACAAAATGTACCATGGTTTTAATACAGTAACCATGGTTTATGGTTTTCATAAAAATATAGTAGCTACAAAATTAACCCATGATTTGCAGTAAAAACCATACACTAAAAATGCCATTCAGAAGTCCTAATAAACGTCACTAATAATTACAAAGAAATATTATTTTTTAAACATTTAATTAAGAACTAGTACTTTCTTGTAAAATGTACCGCTATAATCTTTGTTTTATTTACAACATGGAAAAATACATTTTGCTTGCAGTGTACAGTTTTACAACAGCACCATAAAACCATAATAAACACAAACTAAATATAGGTTTACTGTAGTATGTGTAACGACTTTTACTGTGGGAGAAATAATCAGATCATAAAAGAAGAACAACTTTGGACTTTCATTGTATGGACCTCTTCCACAGATGAAAGTCAGGCCAGATGATGACAGAACGATGGTCTTTGGGTCTGTTTAGGACTGATTGAGTGTTTCTCTTCATCACAGAGTTTAGATTTTCTCGTGATGTTATTTGGCTTTTTTGTAGCTATCCTAAAAAAAAAAACATAACAGCGCTGAGTAAATGAATGGGAAAGTGTTCAGCTCGTCCTGATGAAGAACCCGCTCATTGTGAGTGTGTTCAGACATCACTCTCTCACTCAGATGAATTATTATCAGCTTTAATGTCCCTGGAGAGCGTTCTGTGTAATCACAGCTGTGAGA
Source organism: Sinocyclocheilus grahami (assembly GCF_001515645.1). Lineage (NCBI taxonomy): Eukaryota > Metazoa > Chordata > Actinopteri > Cypriniformes > Cyprinidae > Sinocyclocheilus > Sinocyclocheilus grahami. Next base: position 80,859 of record NW_015506353.1, on the reverse strand, counting down.
GAAATCACAGAAACACAGCAGCAGACGCCTCGACCTACAAACACCATCATCTGACCACAGACTCCTGAAGAACACCAGAGACACAGCCAATCACCTGCTGCGAGCGGCTTGCACACACACACACTCACTCACACACTCACACACACACACACACACACACACACACACACACTCTCTCGCTCTCTCTCACACACACACACACTCTCTCTCTCTCACACACACACACACACACACACACTCTCTCTCCCACACACACACACACACACACACACACTCTCTCTCTCTCGCTCTCTTTATCTGGGTGCTCTGCTGTCTGTCTGTGTTTCAGGATAAACAGGATTCGCTCGTTTTGTTCTCTGTCCTGAAGGCACTAAATCAGTTTTACAGCTGCGTTCACTCATCTTTCTCTCTCTAAATGAGGACAGCGCACATACTTCTGTTGTTCCACATACAGCTAGTTAGAAACACTGTAACCTGACACTAACCCATAAATTAACCCAACAAAAAAACTCTGCATTTTTACAATTAATTACCTCTCTCTCACACACACACACACACACACACTCTCTCTCTCACAGTTTGTCATCAAAGGCACTGCACTGGAAAAACAGTAATGATGCAAATAATCAATAATAGAGCAAACATCCGATGGTTGTTGATCATCTGTTCATAAAGACAGAACGAGTCCTCAGACAGAGACAGACGTGTGTGAGGATCCCATCTCAAACACACTTCTGATTAACCAGCACTAACGTCATACGTCTCTGCTGTTACATTATAGATAAATTCCGTTTTGTATATATATATATATATATATATATATATATATATATATATATATATAGTAATTTTTGACTGAAAATGTTACGCTTTTGTTTATTTATTTATTTAGATTGGACTGGTATGAAACTTGGCACACACACACACACACACACACACACACTTGTTTAAATGGTCACACTGGTACTGCTCAAAATCAAAAAATGACCGCTTTGAAAATGAATGGGAAGTGAGTTTTATCTAGTGTAAACATTTGGTACTGTGCCCAAACTAAATCTCACTAAAAGCAAATTCTGAAAAACTGAAAGAAAATTTGGACTAAAAACTAATTTTTTATCGATGTCAACCTCAAATTTGGAACACAACTTGTTGAGATTAATGGCTTTGATTTTGTAGCAGTTTCAGAGTAAAACATGCTTTAAAAATATGCATTTAACAAAATTTCAATATTGTATTTTTTGTGCATTTTTCATAATAATAAACTTAAGCTTCTATAACTACTTTTTCTACTTTCATTTTTTAAACTTTAATGCTTCAGCAGTGATGAGCCAAGTGTCTTCTTTAAAAACAAACCAAACTTAATTTGTGCACAATACGGTCGCACTCCAAAGCATTCAAGATTTATGACAGATTACATTGGAAATGTCATCCCCTAAAGATACAAAATATTATATAAACATTATCAAATTAAAATATAGTGCATTCAAAAAAAAATAAATCTTGTTTTCTGAAATAATAGATTATTTTGATATATTGATATATTTTATATATTTGTCATAAAACAAGACCTAATATCTTAATTTGGCATCTTCAGTAAATGTATCTGCTACATGTATGCCTTGTTTTCTGTGTTTTCGGTTTGGCCCTGTTTGACCTAGTTTTCCCCGGTCTGTTTAATTAGTCGTTCTGTTCACCTGTTGTCGGATTAATTAACGCAGTTCCTTGGTACTTCAACCCTTAGTTCTCACTCTGTCTTGGTCTGTTCTCATCGTTAATGATTGTGTTTGGCATGTTTCTCTAAGTTTGTGAGTAAAAGTCTATCTTCAGTTATTCTTCTTCATTGTGTGACCTACCAACACGTAACAGTATCTTAATTTAAATGTATTTATAAAGTATATTTAAGGATCTTAGTTTAAGTATATTTAGATATTTGTACTAGAAAAAGACAAAAGTGCTGGGGAGGAACATCATGTTTTGCAGTGAACAAGATTTACTGACAAAACCTCCTTTTGAGGACGTCCTTATTTATAAACAAAGTATCAAATTAAATAAAAACGTTTTTTTCCCTTCATTGTGAAAGTTTTCTGTTAGGGTTGTTGTCTCATAAATGTCTTGATTTATAAATATATTTATATTTTTATGCTAGAAAACAAGATGCCTACAAAGTAAGAAAGTCATGTTTTGCAGTGTTGTTTGTCATCAAAGGCACTGCACTGGAAAAACAGTAATGATGCAAATAATCAATAGTAGAGCAAACATCCGATGGTTGTTGATCATCTGTTCATAAAGACAGAACGAGTCCTCAGACAGAGACAGACGTGTGTGAGGATCCCATCTCAAACACACTTCTGATTAACCAGCACTAACTTCATACGTCTCTGCTGTTACATTATAGACATAGCCAGTGTGTCAGAATCATTCATTATAGTTCAGTGTTTGTAAAGTCTATTATGTATGCTAACAAAGACGAGAAGACTGTGTCATTTCTCATGTGTTTTGACTGTCAGAGATCAGGACGTTCCTGTTTTTCTCACACGTCTCGATTCAGTGAAGATGGACTCGTGTTTCATGAATCACACCAAGCTCTGAATGATTCTGTCCTGCTGCTCTTCAGTAAAGCAGATCGTGATCCGTGACACACATCACACGTGTGCTCATCTCATTCAGACCTCACAAACGGCCCTTTTTTAATTTTGTTAATGTTGTTTTTTTTTAAAAGAGAGTCAAACATAAATAGTGATGAAAGCCAAAATATTAAATGTCATGAATGTATATTTACTGAGTAATGCGCTGTTTTGTAGAGAAGCGTCTAAATGACTATTTTCACCGGAGATTCAGAGCCGAACTACAGATAAAAATGACTTGGCAGCATCATGATGTTATTTTTACACAGAGATTGGTAGGCCTGTTAGTAAAATCTGTCGACTTTAGCAAACTTTGTGTGCCAATGGTGGCAGTTCAAAAACATGAAAAATGCACTTTTTGTGTTCTTTTCCTAAAGTTTGCATGCCTGTAACTCAAGTATTAAAGATAACTTAATATCTGTTATGATACTGGTTCATAACAAACGTTTTTTTTGGCATCTTAATTTTTAAGGTCCTATATGGTTGATTTCCTGAGATATTGAGTAAATTGTTCGACATGATACTGCATGCTTGAACTCTGAAGCTTCAAAAGCAGGAAACGGAATAAAATCCCTTCTTCCAAATATCCCTGAAACTGATTCAGATATAGAATCTTTAAAATACACTACTGAGAGCACGTTAATGTCCTCAAGCGTCAAATCTGTTTCAGGGACCTAGACCCTTTGACCATAGACCTCCAGCATCTCTCTTCTGTTGATTTCTCCTCAGTCACTGAGTCGGTTGTTTTCTACAACCAGTCTCTGAGCAGTCTCTTAGATTTCCACGCTCCTATCAGAACTAGAACTGTCACCTTTTCGCTCTCAGCTCCCTGGTACACCTGCGAACTGCGAAAGAGGAAGACAGCTGGGCGTGTCCTTATTGTTGGCTTCAGGACTTATTGTTCACAGGCAAGAATACAGAGAGCATCAAAAGCCTATGCAAGGTTTTTGAGAGATGCACGGTCACAGTTCTACTCCAATATAATTAACAATAGCCCTGGTAACTCAAAGCAACTTTTTTCTACTATCAATTACATCCTTAAACCACAAACTCATTGTCATTCAGGAGCAGAGGAGAGGTATAACAATTTTATCACTTTTTTTCAGGAAAAAAGTAGATAACATCCGCTCCGTCCTATCCAGCTCACCTGTCCTGTCTGTCCCGACTGTTGACCCACAGCCTGGGATTTCCCAACCTCTCTGCTGTTTCTCTGACATCTCACAGCAAGCGGTTGAGAACATTATTAGAAAGATGAAACCATCTGCCTGTGCCCTGGACCCCTTCCCCACATCCTTGGTAAAATCTAACCTCTGTGTTATGAGTCCCCTGATCACCAAGGTCATCAATCACTCCCTCCAGGCTGGCCATGTTCCATCTACATTGAAAACTGCTGTCATCAGACCACTTCTCAAAAAAATCACCTTAAACCCAGAAGTCCTTGACAACTACAGGCCCATCTCCAACCTTCCATTCCTTTCCAAAGTGCTGGAAAAAGTAGTAGCTGCGCAGCTTCTGGCCCATTTAAAACAAAATAAACGGAGAAATTCCAGTCTGGTTTTCGCTCCGGCCACAGCATGGAAACAGCCCTGGTCAAGGTTATGAATGATCTACTGATGACGGCAGATGCTGGCTCCCCATCTCTCCTTATCCTCCTGGATTTGAGCTCAGCATTTGACACTGTGGACCACAACATTCTCCTTCATTGTCTGCACTCCACCATTGGTCTCTCTGATTCTGTGTACAACTGGTTCTCATCTTACCTCACTGGAAGAACTGAGCATGTCGCCTTGGGAGAGGTTAAATCCTTGACACACAATGTCACCTGTGGTGTCCCTCAAGGCTCAGTGCTCGGCCCCATCCTGTTTATCCATTACATGCTCCCCCCTCGGTCATGTCATCAGCCAGAATGAAATTTCTTTTCATTGCTATGCTGATGACACTCAGCTCTACATCAAGACAAACTCAACCCCGTCTGCTGTCCTGCCATCTTCCACTTTGACCACCTGCCTGGAGGAGATAAAGGCATGGATGAAGCAATGAGGCCATTAGAGGCCATTAGAGGCCATTAGAGCAATTAGAGGCCATTCTAATCGGCACTCCAAACCAGGTCCGAGCATCTGTCATTCACAGCATTGCCTTCTCTGGCCAGGATATTTCACTCTCAACATCAGTCACCAACCTGGCTGTTAAAATGGACTCTCATCTGACCTTTGAGGACTGCATCAAACATCTGTGTAAGACCTCTTTCTTCTACCTGAGGAACTTTGCCACATGCTCACTCTATCAGATGCAGAAAAGCTTGTCCACGCCTTTGTCTCCTCCAGGCTGAACTATTGTAATGCGCTCCTCATCGGGATCCCAGGCAAAAACCTCCAGAAGCTGCAGTACATTCAGAACTGTGCTGCTAGGATCCTGATGAGGGTGCGAAAATATGATCATATCACTCCCATCCTTAAATC
>NW_015506353.1:50148-58089 GCF_001515645.1 Sinocyclocheilus grahami | reverse complement strand
TTGGCATCTTAATTTTTAAGGTCCTAGATGGTTGATTTCCTGAGATATTGAGTAAATTGTTCGACATGATACTGCATGCTTGAACTCTGAAGCTTCAAAAGCAGGAAACGGAATAAAATCCCTTCTTCCAAATATCCCTGAAACTGATTCAGATATAGAATCTTTAAAATACACTACTGAGAGCACGTTAATGTCCTCAAGCGTCAAATCTGTTTCAGGGACCTAGACCCTTTGACCATAGACCTCCAGCATCTCTCTTCTGTTGATTTCTCCTCAGTCACTGAGTCGGTTGTTTTCTACAACCAGTCTCTGAGCAGTCTCTTAGATTTCCACGCTCCTATCAGAACTAGAACTGTCACCTTTTCGCTCTCAGCTCCCTGGTACACCTGCGAACTGCGAAAGAGGAAGACAGCTGGGCGTGTCCTTGAGCGTCGCTTTATGGCTTCAGGACTTATTGTTCACAGGCAAGAATACAGAGAGCATCAAAAGCCTATGCAAGGTTTTTGAGAGATGCACGGTCACAGTTCTACTCCAATATAATTAACAATAGCCCTGGTAACTCAAAGCAACTTTTTTCTACTATCAATTACATCCTTAAACCACAAACTCATTGTCATTCAGGAGCAGAGGAGAGGTATAACAATTTTATCACTTTTTTTCAGGAAAAAAGTAGATAACATCCGCTCCGTCCTATCCAGCTCACCTGTCCTGTCTGTCCCGACTGTTGACCCACAGCCTGGGATTTCCCAACCTCTCTGCTGTTTCTCTGACATCTCACAGCAAGCGGTTGAGAACATTATTAGAAAGATGAAACCATCTGCCTGTGCCCTGGACCCCTTCCCCACATCCTTGGTAAAATCTAACCTCTGTGTTATGAGTCCCCTGATCACCAAGGTCATCAATCACTCCCTCCAGGCTGGCCATGTTCCATCTACATTGAAAACTGCTGTCATCAGACCACTTCTCAAAAAAATCACCTTAAACCCAGAAGTCCTTGACAACTACAGGCCCATCTCCAACCTTCCATTCCTTTCCAAAGTGCTGGAAAAAGTAGTAGCTGCGCAGCTTCTGGCCCATTTAAAACAAAATAAACGGAGAAATTCCAGTCTGGTTTTCGCTCCGGCCACAGCATGGAAACAGCCCTGGTCAAGGTTATGAATGATCTACTGATGACGGCAGATGCTGGCTCCCCATCTCTCCTTATCCTCCTGGATTTGAGCTCAGCATTTGACACTGTGGACCACAACATTCTCCTTCATTGTCTGCACTCCACCATTGGTCTCTCTGATTCTGTGTACAACTGGTTCTCATCTTACCTCACTGGAAGAACTGAGCATGTCGCCTTGGGAGAGGTTAAATCCTTGACACACAATGTCACCTGTGGTGTCCCTCAAGGCTCAGTGCTCGGCCCCATCCTGTTTATCCATTACATGCTCCCCCCTCGGTCATGTCATCAGCCAGAATGAAATTTCTTTTCATTGCTATGCTGATGACACTCAGCTCTACATCAAGACAAACTCAACCCCGTCTGCTGTCCTGCCATCTTCCACTTTGACCACCTGCCTGGAGGAGATAAAGGCATGGATGAAGCAATGAGGCCATTAGAGGCCATTAGAGCAATTAGAGGCCATTCTAATCGGCACTCCAAACCAGGTCCGAGCATCTGTCATTCACAGCATTGCCTTCTCTGGCCAGGATATTTCACTCTCAACATCAGTCACCAACCTGGCTGTTAAAATGGACTCTCATCTGACCTTTGAGGACTGCATCAAACATCTGTGTAAGACCTCTTTCTTCTACCTGAGGAACTTTGCCACATGCTCACTCTATCAGATGCAGAAAAGCTTGTCCACGCCTTTGTCTCCTCCAGGCTGAACTATTGTAATGCGCTCCTCATCGGGATCCCAGGCAAAAACCTCCAGAAGCTGCAGTACATTCAGAACTGTGCTGCTAGGATCCTGATGAGGGTGCGAAAATATGATCATATCACTCCCATCCTTAAATCACTCCATTGGCTCCCTGTCTCATGCAGGAGTGAGTACAAGGTTTCCCTCCTCACCCACCAGTGTATCTTTCTGCTCTGCCGCTCCCAGTCTGTGGAATGCTATCCCGGAACATCTCAGGACACCACAGTCTGTGTAGCAGTGTAGCATTTTGGGATTTTGTTGAAAAATAAAGTGTGTTATAAATGTATTATTATTATTATTATTACACACACGCACCGTCGCTGGCCTGGATATGCTTCAGTCTCACGGGACGTCAGGTGAGATTCTGCTCACACACACACACACACACACACACACACACACACACACACAGATCTCCCAGAATCCTCTCTGCCTGTGTGTGTGTGTGTGTAAATCAGTACTAATGTGCTTCTGTTCCTGTGCTCTGGTGTGTGTATATACTCGACAGTATGATGTAACTGCGCTGTAACTCCATCAGAAGCATTTATCATTCCATATGTAACACAACACTCCTATTAGTCATGTGACGGTGCAGTGACAAACCTTCTTAAATATGTATATCTACATAAGGCATTGTTTTTAACACCAAATTCATATAAATTGAGTAAAGCCTTACAGATTTCTATATCACTGCATGATGAATGAATCATTTCAACCTGCAGTTTTATCCACATACACACCGCACTCACATAAAAACACTAGACATCGCCATTAAAATCAGACATGGGTCTAAATCATGCTGAAAATCAATAACTGTCTTACCATCCTGCCTCCATAAATATAGATGTTTTTTACAGACATAAATATTGTTCGTTTTATTGTTCAGTTCTTGATTCTGATGTTTTAAGTGATTGATCGCTGCAGCTGTTTAATGTTTGGAAACTCATGAGATCGCATCAAATGATGGATTTGTTTGTACACTGTAAAAAATATGCAACAAGGTGATGAACAAGAAACTAGACTCTAAAGTTTTATTTTTGTTATTATTATTGCATTTAACATCATTTAGTACGCTGGTAAGTTTCATTTCTATGATCATCTATGTTGTGTGATTTATATATTCATACATCTGTCTATTGAAGTTAAAAGTGTTTGGTTATTAAACGTGTTTATACAAACGCTCACTATGATGCTCACACAGGTATTTTGATGATGTTAGGTTTGTATTTTTCTCGACGAGCTCATTTATATTCTCATGTCTTTGATTTATATTTATTTCAAGTGATGATGATCAATCCTTCATCAGCTAATGATGTGTTTTACTGTCTGCTGACTCCATTACAGCTTGAACAGATTCTGTATTAAGTTCCTTTATTTTGTCGAACCTGAACAAGAAATCTCTAAACATGCTGCTAATAAAATGTTGTTGACCTGAAGCGCTTTCCCAATCTGAACAGACACTCTAACATTGAACAGTGTGTGTTCCCATCATGCACTGCAGCCTGAAATGTCATGTGCTTCCTGTTATTAAAGCAATGATTGCGTTACGGTTTCCTGCTTTAATTAACTGTTGGCTTTCTGTCATACGGTTCAGAGATTTCACTTCACATCAGCATCTCACCGAAACGCTGGCTTTCATAAATCTGCCTCCAGTTCCAACAGGCACATAATGGCATAATGCTGGCAGACTGCGGTTTCTTGGATTGATAAACGCTAAACAGTCTTTAGAAACCTCTATTAGAGCATTCAAACTCAAGAGACTGAGATGAACAGAATCGACAGAAAGTTTACTTAAAAAGTGTAATGGATGTTACATACATTTTTCACACTGACACTATTATAGAAAATATATCTATTGTTATTATTAATACAGATCATTTTTAATAAGGGGCAGGAAAAAAAAAGAAAAAAAAAATTATATATAATTTATTGAGACACCTCAATAAATTACAATGTTATAAAAACATTTCTCACATTATCACAGTTTATTATAGTTTAGAAAATGGTAATAAAATATGAGAAGAGCTCAGAGTTAAACTGTGTCAGAACAAGTTCATCTTGATAATCTCAGAAAACTTTGATAGAAAGGTATGTAATGAATTCTGTTGAATAGCTGTCAGCTGTTACATTTAAGAATACAATTAGATTAAAACAATTTAGCTCAACTAATTACCAAGCACTGCTTCATTTTGTTCAGTCTGGTGTAAAAAGATCACATTAGCAATTAAAGAAAAACACTTCAGCAGAACATGATCAGGTCAAAGTGTATGAATAATTTTTGATCCCAAATTTTACTGGTAGTCCACCGTACGAAGAATTTTGAGTACACTGTAAAAAAAAATCTGTATTTTTTACAAAATAATTTTGGCAGCTGTGGTTGCCAGAATAATTTTGTAAAAAAATACAGAAAAACTGTAAACACGTTTATGGCCAAAACCTGTAAGATTTACAGTATAAAACTGTAATTTACAAACAAGCATATTTTAATGTAAACCAGTAAATTCAACAATGCACACTGCTATTAAAATCTGTTTTGCACCTTTAACATACTGACAGCCACTATAATAATGCAGGTGGTAAAAGAGAAAGCCACATGAAGAATCAAAGCTCATCACAAGCAGCTTCGCCACAAGCAGAAGTATATACTGATATATAGAAGGTGCACGAGTCATTCATGCAAACACTAAACACCATCATGGTAACACACGATACTTAAATAATGCATTCACCTTTCATTAAACAACAGAAGATGTAACATAAAGCCCAAATATACATAACTAATAACAAAAACGTAAAAAAAAAAACATGATTATTTAAACAAAATACTTTCAAATGTGGAGTGTCATGCAGGGAATTCTGGGAATATCAGTTTACAGTTTTTGACTGTAAATTATACATTGATTTGTTATTTTTACTTCTAAAAACTGTAAAATTAACAGCATTTTACTGTAAAATTACATGAAATGTCTGGTTAGATATTTTACAGTTTTTCCCTGTATATAGTACAGTAACTTACTGTTAACCTATTAAGAGTTTTTTCCCGTAGCATTTTTACAAAATTTTACAGTTAAAATTACACTTATTTTTTACAGTGTATAATTTGTCACAGTTTGCTTTATTTTGCTCTCTTCTACATAAATGAACTGTAGTGTCCTGCACCCTCTAGTAAAAAATATCAAAAATTATATCTGCTGTCTGAATAATTTTTGTTTTAACTGTATAACCGTAACCGAACACAGAAAGATTTCTGCATCTTTACTCTTGTCGTCGTGTGTCTATTGTCTCAGCTCGTGTGTTGCGCTGGTCTCAGGTCAGGTTCTGTTCATCACTGACCATTAGAGTAACTTCTGACCCCAGATCCGCACAGCCTCAACTCCACACTAAAAGCTCTCAGAGATGCAGAGAAACACGTCAAGGTCAGAAGCGTTGCCCTGGACCGGTTTTAAAAAGATCCCGGTAATGACTTCCGAATGGATTCAGATGAATGGGATTCCCCTGCTGTGAGAGAAAGGGTGTCTCTCTCTCTCTCTGCAGAACTAACAGTCCAGATGAATCTGAGGACGCTCATGTGTGACTGATGTGATTCCAGCACGTTCAGCACAAACACAATCTCTCTCCGAGGGTCTGACGATGATCAGCTGTCTGTCTGTTCTGTGAACTGTCTCTCATTTGACGAGTCTGTATTATTCATGAGCTAATTAGCAGGTTTGGTTGTTTTAGGGAGTCAGTGGGGTCATTCTTCAATTGGGAAACGTGAGGCAGAAACTGTAAAAAATCTTATTTTTAAATAATAAAATGAATTGCTATGTATTTAAATTTTGTCAAAGTTTTCAGTTTTTAGATAATGGGATATTCTGGAAATAAGACTATGCTTATCAAAATTTAGATACAAATATGTAAAATCTGTAAGTTATCAGTGTATAGTTTATGAAAAATTAAGGTTGAACACACCATGCATCCTCAGATCAACCATCACATGCAATGACCTTTACACACAGAAAGTAGTTCAAATAAAATTCCCTGTTTTCTTAAAGCAGCGACATCCGTTGTTGTAACACCACAGACACATCTCTGAATAGAGATCACAATTCTCCCTAGATTCTGAACTAAACAAAATAATGTGTGACAAAATATCATTGCTGCAGTCTATTTAAAAGTGTTTAATAAATTTGAATGAATTATTAATCATTTTAAAATATATGCATTTAAAACATAATATATTTAATACACCAATTTTTAATATTCAAATTATGAAAAAGTGGTTTGAATGAATGATTCAATGACTCGCTCATAAATATTTCACTTGCTTCATTGTTGGATGAATCAGCATTTTTTGAACGAATCTCTTGAATGATTCAATGACAAAGACAAATACATTTTTAAACAGTCATTTGTTGCCACCTAGAGGCGAAACGATGCAATCGACACAAATGTTATTTGAAGCAGCAATTACTTTCAAAAGGGGATTTGCTCTACTTTAATCTCTTCTGTAGACATCAATGTTTATATCGGAACTGTAAACTTTCATCCCAGTATTTCTGTTATAATATGAATGACTGTAAGACAGAAATAATACTGTGTAGATGAAAAGACTGTGTTTCTTACCCAAACATGCTAACTGTCTGCTCTCTGAGTCAGCGACAGCACAAACACAGATCTGAATGTTCAGGTATGAGTTTTTTCAAAGATTCAATAGACATGGGCGAATCGATTACATTTAAAAATGGGATTGCTTGAGTATTTGAATCGAGATCACAATCTTTTAACGATTAATCGTGGTGCTCTAGTTGGTGGACACAAATTTATCTTAAAATATCCTATGGATATTTTTAAACAATTAAATTGCACATGTTAAATTATATATTCACAATAATACCACTATAATCATGTTAAAAATGCTGTATTGTTGCAATTACATCCCAAGATCCCTCTCTCTCTGATGTATGGTGGACACATGGAAGAAGATTTTGTTACAAAAAAAAAAAAAGAAACTCTCAAACTCAATGAAATATGTGACCCTGGAGCACAAAGGGTCATAAGGGTCTATTTTTATTTTTTTAAAATTGAGATTTCAGCTTTCAGTTGTTTAAATGAAGTTCTTAGCAATGCATATTACTAATCAAAAATTAAGTTTTGATATATTTACGGTAGGAAATGTACAAAATATCTTCATGGAACATGATCTTTACTTAATATCCTAATGATTTTAGGCATAAAAGAGAAATGTATAATTGTGACCCATACAATGTATTGTTGGCTATTGCTACAAATATCCCCCAGCGACTTAACACTGCTTTTGTGCTGCAGGCTCACATATGTATTTTAAAACAAAATTGTCACTTTTAACAGTGCACAAATAGTTTTCACCATACAGAACATCATATCAGTATCTGTGTGTCTGTCATGTGAATCCAGTGCTCGGATGCTTGTGAAGGTCAGTGAGGATTAACAGAAATACACTCTCCGAGCACAGTGTGTGTGAATGTTGATCATAAGCTGAACAGCCTGCGTTTCTCCTGCAGCTGATGAGGAACCAGAGCAAGCCATGTTCCTGCGCTGTCCAACACAAATCACCAATAAAACTGGAAAACATGGCGAATTATTTCTATGTCAACAATTCATTCCCATGTATTTGGATTTATTTCTGGCTTTTAAAGCATAGCATCAAAGCACCATCCAAACAAGAGCATCATGACTGACAGACACAAAACAACTGAACTTCACATAACAGCCTCTGCATCAATCAGTGCTTTCACTCTGAATGAAATAACAGAGTTTTTTACAGGGAAAACACTGGTGCAACATTGTTTTTCTGAATGAATCCGTGAACAACGTAAGCCTCACCTGATCGAATCTCTGGGTGACCAGATTCAAAAGATTTGTGTCAAGAATCTACATGCTATATACACACATTTAGATGTGCAAGGATATATTTGAGTTCATTAGCTTCTTTAGGCTGGACGTTCTTTTTCTTACAGCTGTCACACATACACACACACACACACACACACACACACACTTCTTTCACTCACAC
>NW_015506353.1:48195-50108 GCF_001515645.1 Sinocyclocheilus grahami | reverse complement strand
ACACACACACACACACATACACACACTGGCATCAAACACACACTCCATGCTCTCTTTGCTCTGGCACAGCTGCAAAATCATACAGCAAAGCACATATCGATCAATCCTAATGGAGGAGGTAAACTCTCAGATTAAAGGTTGTCGCAGGCCTTTATAAATCCTGCCGAAACACAACTGTCCCACAGGCCCTATTTAGTGCTAAACGCTAACAGAGATTCACACACGTTTCCCTCATCATACCTCACGTCTTCTTAAAGCATTTGGGTTTAATTCAGAGGCTCCTTCAAACGCACATGTCATCTTGAGCTCCGTAAATGAACAGAGGCTCGGACCGTAATGACTTTCTTCTTTTTATCAGAATGAATCTGCCTGGTGGTGTTTCCTTTCAGATAATTAACTGACATTTTCATCTTGGTTTTAAATGGCATGTTCATTAACTGATTTCTGGCACCTGAGGGAAAAACACATTACACAGTCTGATGTTGGTTCCTATGAATTAAAGCTCATAAATGAAACAATCATATTCAGCTAATGATTGTGCATCTGCCACCTGTCTGTCTGTCTCTACCGCTACCTGTCTGTTTTTATCTGTTTATCAGGTGTAAATGCAGGTGCTCACGCTCCCATTTCTAAGAAAACAGGAACAGTAAATTCGCATAAAACATTGCAGGAGAGAGATTAACAGTCGACACGGTTCAAGTGCAACGAACAGCAATAAATAAGAGAAAATCAAATGGACTCGATCGTATTCCTCACTGGATGAATGATCCCTGTCCAGGACCCAATATCAGGAGTGCCGTCTCGCTGTCAGGGATGCTTTATCTTCCTGTCACTTCTGCAGATATATTTTAAAGAGGATTGCCATTTTTTCTTCTTCCCTTCTCTCTCTTTATAGCCTGGACTTCTGTTTCGGCTCTAAACGCTCTTCTGTTCTCAACGGCAGGAGGCTGAAATCTCCTCCATTTTTAGGGTAAAAATTGAGCTGGAAAAGCAGCATTAGGTTTGAAGAATAATCCGCTCGGAATCACGTGAGCTTGTGTTTATAGAACTTAAAAGCGTTCTCAGATCAAATAACATATTTAAGAAATAAAAGTACATGCCCACATAATCAGTCAGGACCTACTGTCTGATGGCGCACTGGTCTGATTACATATTTCGAGTTTTTTCATCACTGTTCCTATAATGCACCAATCTTTCAATCTACATAGTCCTATAATGACACCTGATTCAGATCTTCAGAAACTCCAGGAGCTTAGACGAGCACTGAAGCACACCGCCACCTACTGGAGACTCTGAGAAAACATCTTCAGGCCACTTCTGAAAGTGTATCATTAAAACATTCAAATGTTTCTCTTTTGCATTTGAAATGCTTCCACGACTGCTGAAAAATTCAGCGAGGGGCAGAGAGGGTTAAGTCATGCTGGTTAGAAACAGCAGGAGGAATCGGCTGCGGGATTGTGTTGCTCTGCTCTCAGTAACCATGGCAACACACACCAGCAGCCGCCTGATAAACAAACACACACACACACCTCAATCTTTCCAAATCAGCGCTTCAACACACACCAGCAGCAGATCTACACTGAATCAAGCCGCTCCGTCGCTTGTGACGTGATGCTCCAGAGGATTCCTGTCAGAAAGCCTTCACCTCCCTCTCCTCCTCATCCTCCTCTCCTGCTTGTTTTTAAAGCAAAAGCTCAGAAACGGGGCCACGGATCTCCAGGGGTGACGCTGCTTATATAATGTTATAAAAAATTCACACATCACATGTCCTTATTACAGCCTCAAAAACACATGAGAAATATCAGAGAGAGAGAGATGAGAGGGAGAAGGAAGAGTCGCTTCGGTCTGTGCAAAACAACGAGAAAATAAAGCGCCTGCAAATCTCAGCTCTGCATTTTCATTTCCGTCCTGAA
>NW_015506353.1:47069-47821 GCF_001515645.1 Sinocyclocheilus grahami | reverse complement strand
AAGCGCCTGCAAATCTCAGCTCTGCATTTTCATTTCCGTCCTGAATGTCACAAGCCACCGTCCTTTATTACTTCTGCAGGAGATTCTTCCATTCCCTCATGACAAGAACCACAACAATCAAAGCCAAAAATACATTTACAGTCATAATATGAATGGAGGATTAAATATGACTTGTAACGGAAATGTGTCATTCCTGATGAAGAGAAGACCCCATGAAAACCTGTGAGAAAACAGTAAGAGCACCATGAAAACTCAATGAGAACTCTGTAAGAACCTCATGAGCACTCCATGAGAACCCCGTGACAACTTAATGAGAATTTCATAAGAACTCTGTGAGAACCCCGTGAGACCCCTAACAAGAGCGAGCCTCCAGCAGACGTAGGCCTGAATGAATGAAGGGTATCTGCAGACAGAGCAGAGCAGAGCGTGCCAGTATCTCCTGGTCTTTCTGCTGGGCCGGTGCCTGTGTGCACAGGAGGTCTGTATTAATTAAATGTGCTCGAAGCAGCTGCTCTCACGGGCCGTGGGACGTTACATAAGTTATTCATCACAGACGCTCTTCTCTCAACGCTCTTCACAGAGAACACCAGAGAGCCAGAAGAGGGACAGAGATAAACAGATCGGCTCTGCGCTTCTGTGTTTGTGTGTTTTAGAGGACATCCACTGCCGAAGCGTCTACTGACCTGAGAGGCAGACCAGTAGCGTCTGAACACAGACAAACTCACAAACACAACTCTTATACTAGTAAAATT
>NW_015506353.1:44784-45868 GCF_001515645.1 Sinocyclocheilus grahami | reverse complement strand
AGGGGAAAAAGGCGAAATACTGTGTTACTGCCAGTCAAGACCTTTGGAGCAGATGATTGAAAGATTTCTGCACGGTGAGCCTGAGACAGACACTGACAGAGTCAATGTGTTCAATGTGTCTCTCCATCATCGCTCAATGACCTCTCAGATCCCGTTTAATAACCAATGACAAGTTCATAATCAAATAAAACAACGAGTCGCAGGTTCACACAACACAGCGAGGAGCCAAACAACGTGAGAATGCAGGAAGAAACACATGACATATTCCATGACGCTTCATTCATTGACTGCGCTCGTCCTCACTGGCGTCCACATTTAACCTTCTCAAACACAGACAGTCTTTGTCTGCGAGGATCCAGTGCGCATCAGCCAGGCATCTGTGAGAGCCGGAGGAACGCCGGGAATGCTTTCACATCCGGCCTCAGACTTTACATCAGCCAGGCCCACATCACAGCCACGAGAGCTTTCATATGTTACAGAGGACAGAGAAGCGAGACGGTGCAAGTCAGCCGCGGTTCTGCCATGTGCTTTTCTCTGGGGTTGAAAGGAAGAAAAAGACAGACTCGGTGTCACTGCCGCGATCCAGACCAGCTTTTGTCCTCCTCAAACACTCTGATGTTCTCCACCTTCATGTTCGACTGAAGACGTGGATGTTTGAAAGCCGTCTGGCTTTGGGCCGACAGATCTGTGAATCAAAATCTAGATCAGAGAAGAAAAACGAATCTCTTCATGTCCCTACAAATAAATCCACAGGTTAAGACGCACAATGCTCATTTCTCCATCGTCAACAGCTCCAGTCCCAGAGGGGCATTTGATCTCGTAGCGTGAGCCTGTAGCAAACCAATTTACTCCACATCACACGCAACCCAAAAAAAGAGCCAGAGAAGCACATTTCCCCGCAAAACGCCACCGAAAGAATATTTAACATTCTGCCTTTCATACGGGAAAACACTGGAAAACATTTGCCTGGCCTTTTGTATTTTAACTTCACTTAATATCAGACACCAAAGCAAATTGAATAATAAAGTCATTTATATTCCATTCAGAGTGAGGGAAAGGCGATTTATTCAGCGCTGAATGGATG
>NW_015506353.1:43023-43544 GCF_001515645.1 Sinocyclocheilus grahami | reverse complement strand
AAAAAATCATATTTATAACGTGAAAAAACCCTACATATATATTTCCACTCCTAGTTTCTGTACATAAAAGTTGTTTTATTATGAAAAAGGCAGCATCTTAGATTACATGGGGGGTCTTTGAATACTGTCTTGGACCATACGGGTCAAAAACGTCTGAGAACAGTTGCTCTATATGAAGCTGTCTGATGAATTAGAGGGATTGATGGCATCAGAGGAAGAGGCAAGTCGCTTCACAGGTGGAGCAAGTGATTGCATTATGACGAAAGATTATCAAGATGCACGTTTATTTCTTTAGAATAACTAATAAGAGCAGGAACATGAATTAAGACCGTAAAGCCGTGCTGATTTCACGTGACTTGAACACGCGTGTTCCTGATGAGAGACAGGCGTGTGTAATCAATCCCAGAGTAATGGCCAGCAGATGGTTCGGGGGGCGGCGGCAGATTTGACTTATTACGAGGGTCCTTGATGTGTTAAACTGAACAGGCTGTTCACGGATCCCACGAGAGCCTCAGACAGAC
>NW_015506353.1:36982-42405 GCF_001515645.1 Sinocyclocheilus grahami | reverse complement strand
TCAGATAAACACGCAGGAATGAGAATCCTGAAATAAAGACCTGATCAGAAACGGGAGGCGTTTAACATTCCAGTCAGGAGAGTCTTTGGCAAAGCTGTTATTGTGAGTAGGTGGAGAACTCTAGATGAGAATGCAATCCCAGAATGCCTTGCTCCTCCTCCTGCACACAGACCAAAATACATCTTTATTACATCACAGCCACCTGTGCATCTCTACGCACGCGGCCTCTCGAGCGGAAATTACGCCGCAAGGAAAAGGTCACGCGGTTTGATGAACTTCTCACATCAGGTGAGATCAGATTACTCATTGATCACTCTGACGGATGGATCGATTTTACTAGTCCACCGTCGTCCTCTAATACACCCATCAGAAACTCCCCGAGCGTCACCATCCTCCCCGAAAATAGAGTCTGCTATCGCACACGCTTCACGTCCGTCATCTTACACATCTACCGCCTCTCAAATGCTTCTTCTCCTTTTAAAGACACATTACATTAGGAATCTGAAATGACTCCTGCTACAGCTAGGTCGAAAAAATAAATATTTAATTTTGCTTCTAATTGCCGTTTATGGCCCCGAGCGCACCTCTAGACAAACTATTATACGAATCTAATGGTTATTGTCTTTTCTGGCCTTCACTACATGCAGAACATCTGATGCAGTATAAACTGCTCTCATTCACATGTACGGATGAGCGCAGGAGCGATGGATCATGGGTAATTCAGCCTTGGTGAGGTCTGTGTGGATGCCAGCCGAGGAGCGCTTGGGCTTTGACTGATTTATTCAGCGCCAGCGGCTGGCAGCAGATCACAGATGACATGCCCTCATCATAAAATCAATCTGAAGCATTTGCCTGGATGAAAATCAACCCATTAACTCATTAATAACGTCAGTCAGATCTCATCTGATGGGGAAAATCTTGAACAATAATTTGTGCCCAAAAATAACACGTGAAATACAACTAATGAAATGAAGCAGTCAGTGCTGATGGTCTGTGGTCTAGAAACCAGGACACTCCTCACATCCTCTACACGCCATCACTGTCTGTCTGTCTATCTGTCAGCTGAAGCTCCAGATCACAGAGAGAGATGAGAGGCTTGACGTAAAGAGCTGCTCAAACACCACAGAAACTGAGAACTCTCATATTCAAGCCTGCCGTGTCGATGGTTCACGTGTGAACCAATGATGCTTGTGTGCAGCTTCTCATTCTATGGTGCTTCACACAGAGACGATCTTGCAGATATCACCAACATTTATGACAGACTCTCAGTGAATAATAGCTTAAATGTTCACATTCAGGAGAGCAGGAATATAGTCCAAGAATCGGATATAATCATCAATAAAGACTGTAATTAGCCATTTTTCTTCTTTATTGAATGTGCGTTATGTTTTCATTCTTTTTTCCCAACAGAACCAGTGGAATACAGCTGAATGAAAGCACCGTTATTGTTTTAATAGCAGTTTTTCTTTTTAAAATAATATAACAATACTGGTGCTAGTAGTGTAAAAGCTAGTTACTGGCTTAACCAACTCCAGTTTGTCAGTTCAACACGTCGATCTGATTCTTTCACCTGTCCTGTGAATCTGTTGTATGCTTCCCTCCTCTTTTGTTTTAGCCTTCCTTGTTTTCCTGTGATTGTCGGCTGACATTTGAGATTCACGCAGCAAACAACAAACACATCAGGCTGCAGAATTTCCCCGGAGCGATTCTTTTCTTCTGCCTTTTCTGACCTTCTGATGGGGTCTCAAAGCTTTTCTCTGGCATAAACACGAGTAATAGTGGAGCGCAATCTCTCCAATCAGATGCTACAGCCATGCAATTTCTCAGCGTGGAGTCCAAACGCCCGGAGGACCAAAGCGTTTGTAGGCTTTCCCAGCGGCCGTGTTTCTAACGGCCCCGGAGCGCCAGACGTCAGAATCAGGGGCCGAAGATCCACTCGCAACCTGACAGGCTGGAAAAGACCGAGAAATACAGAGAGAGAGATGAGCAGAGCCGCTGTGGTGACAAGCTGCTCCTGTACTCTAAGGAAGCCCACTATCACAGTGATGGATGACAGAAAGAGAGAGAGGAGGATATTCATCCATTCATGTGTCAGGCCAGTCGATGAGGGCCCTCTCACACACACACACACACACACACACACACACACACGCACACACACACATACACACACACACACAGATCACTCCTGTAACATGTGCGTCAGCTTGAAGCCGCATCAGATGCATCTGCAGCAACATCAGCTTTGATGAGGAACGAGAGCACTGAAGAATACAGAGTGAGAGAGAGACGTCCTCGAGTTCACTTAAACTTCATCTGACATGTGTTAAGCTCTGCTCGAGTCACAAAACAGAAAGAGCCACGTGATGTCATTTCCTGCACCGCTGCGCTAACAGAGACTCTCCCAAAAAGCCACACAAAGCGTCTTTCATTCCTCTCCTACCAGCTCTTTTAATTTATCATATCTGACATGTAAAGAGGGAAATGTGAGGTCTGGACGGGGTCTGAAGTGTTTCGGTAGTTAGCGGCTCACTCCGGACGTACGCCAGCAAATCCCAGCAACGTCATGAAACAATTCCAGCTAATAAACCGCCATCAGCGCTGTTGCGTCACTCACATTCACACGATCTCATCACAGCAGCTCTCACACGTGCTGCTGATTTATGATTTATGAGCTCAGCTCATGCAAACATAGAATACAAATAGAGACTTTTCATGACTTCATCATGACTTTCGTGACATCAAGACTTTCTTAACCCTATCATATTTAATTATGAATTCCTACGGCTCTAGACGAGTCCTCTGCTCAATCTGACCTGTGCTGCAGCCTGGAATTAAACCACATCATGCTGGTTTCGTCTGGTCAGAGGAGAACTGGTCCCCGACTGAGACTGGTTTCTCCCAAGGTGTTTTCTCCATTTCTGTCACTGATGGAGATTTGGTTCCTTTGGCTTGTTTAGTTGGGGACGCTTGACTGATTGCACAGACACTATTGAAGAGAGCTGAACTGGATGATGACATCCCTGAATCATCAATGAACTGACTTTAACTGAAAAAGGACTGTTATTATATTCTTGCATTATTGACAAACTATGTTTGGCACTGTAAAGCTGCTTTGACACAATCAGTATTATATAAAGCACTATAGAAATAAATGTGATTTGACTTGACTTGACCTCACACACTTTAGTTGTTCCCATCTGAGACACTGTTGAGATCTCCAGTGAAACTCCAGAGGAGACACACATCTTCTGCTCAGGAGGAGCGTTTGTTCTCCTCATCTGACCAACAGACCGACAAACAGACAGAGATTCGCCCCGCGGGACTGAACACACACACAGCAGCTTTAACAATCCCACAGAGGAAACTAAACACCGCTGCTGCTGCTTTCAGACGGATGTTCTGTAAGTGGCATCAGTAGCGAGTGCGTTAGCATTCTCAGTGTGTGTCAGCGGTGATTGTTGGGAAAGAGACGTTTCAGTGACTCCAGAATTACAGCTGGTGATTCATGCAGCATCAGCAGAAAACACCATCAGCTGCCGCTCCAGTGTAACCATGGCAACGTCAATCCATCCGATCGATATTAAATTAAATTAAATTCTTCTGAGCTAATGAGGAGGCATACGAGCGTGACAGACCTGAGAGCTGTGAATTAGGATCATGGAGTTTCAGGTCCAACAGGAAGAGAAAACATTTCACAGCTACATAAACGTCACACGCACACCGAAATATGTGTAAGAGCATTTTAATACATCACTAATATTAATCAAATTCAAATGAATGACTCTGACCTGTTTAAAATGCATTGCCATGTATGCGTCTGTGTAACGACAGAAACACAATCACACGCTCACTGCAGGAAACACACGTCTCGTCTGAAGAAGAGCAATGGAGGACGAGCAACAAATAAATAAATAAATAAAAGCAATTAAAGAGAATCAGTCAGTAAATAAAAGCTGCTGCAGCGCAAGCTCAGATCTCTGCAGGGTTAAACCCAGACTTTGAAGTGAACGTGTCTTATCTGACCCAAACAGACCCGTTGCTCCCTGACAAGGGCCCTCAGAGCTTAAAATGCCTCCCAGTACAGAAGAGCCACTGTCCTCAGATCCACGACACCACTCTCACAAACACACACACAGACACAGACACAGCCACTCACACACAAACACACACATACATACACACACACACTCACACACTCAAATACACACACACGCACACACTCACACACACACTCACTGTCACTCACTCATTCACTCTCACAAACACACACACAGACACAGACACAGACACAGCTACTCACACACAAACACACACACACACACACACTCACGCACTCAAATACACACACACGCACACACTCACACACACACACACACTGTCACTCATTCATTCACTCTCACAAACACACACACAGACACAGACACAGCCACACACACACACACACACACACTGTCACTCATTCATTCACTCTCACAAACACACACACAGACACAGACACAGCCACACACACACACACACACACACTGTCACTCATTCATTCACTCTCACAAACACACACACAGACACAGACACAGCCACACACACACACACACACACACTGTCACTCATTCATTCACTCTCACAAACACACACACAGACACAGACACAGCCACACACACACACACACACACACTGTCACTCATTCATTCACTCTCACAAACACACACACAGACACAGACACAGCCACACACACACACACACACACACTGTCACTCATTCATTCACTCTCACAAACACACACACAGACACAGACACAGCCACACACACACACACACACACACTGTCACTCATTCATTCACTCTCACAAACACACACACAGACACAGACACAGCCACACACACACACACACACACACTGTCACTCATTCATTCACTCTCACAAACACACACACACACACACTCACACACACACACACACTGTCACTCACTCATTCACTCTCACAAACACACACACACACACACACACAGAGGAGAAGCAAAGTGCGAGAGAGACACAGGAGAAAGTTAAATTTTACACACGAAGGCCACTTAGTGCTGACACACCACACCATCATTAAACCCGCAGAGCAGCTCTGTTCAGGTCTGGATCCAGCACTCACACTTTTGTCAGCACCTCTATGAATTATTGAAACAGCCGACAGGCAGACAGAGTGAGAGAGACACTTCGACATCTGATATTCCTGATTTAGCCCTCGCGGACACACACACAAACCCACAAAACACTCGACATCATGGCACACTTTTGAGAGATGCTTGAAAATACTGGATCCAAACATCAGGTCACACGTGACAGAACCTCCACTGCTTGTTTAATCAGACCGACTGAAGCCAGTGGAGAATCAACACACTCACTGGGCGAATCACAGACACATGTATGCATGA
>NW_015506353.1:30345-31611 GCF_001515645.1 Sinocyclocheilus grahami | reverse complement strand
GTGTGTGTGAGAGAGTGTGTGGTTGTGTGTGTGTGTGTGTGTGTGTGTGTGAGAGTGTGCATGCGTGTGTGTGTGTGTGTGTGTGTGTGTGAGAGAGCATGAGCATCTGGCTGATGTTTGTTGACGTCGGTCTGAGACAGAAACACGCTGTAATCCTCCTCCTCTCGCTCAGATCAAAGGAAATCGTCCTAAACGCTTTAGTGAGCTAATCTATCCCACCAAATGCAGCATGCAGATGCGTCTGGAGCATCATAATCTCACGGCCCACAAAAGGACGCTCACACACACGCCAATCAATGCAGCGCCACACAAACACACACAATCCTGCGGCTTCACCAGACAGATCTCTCTCTGCAGGAAACGCATCACGCCGCACAGGAAGTCCTTCTCTGTGTCTGAAACACAGGTAAGGTGGAAACACCAGCAGCTCTGTGTCACGAAAACATCACTAACACGATTCAACTCTTACAATAGACCTATTTGTTCTCCATATGAATGTCATAAGAATGAGGATTAATTGTTTAAGAATTGTCCAATGATAAACTCATATTGATCATATCCTCATCTACTCCAGTCATAAGTAATCTGTCACAAACACTGCAGATGATGTGAACTCACATTGAGACAATACAGCTGTAAACATACAGATGCATTACACAACCGCTCTTCATCAGCTTCATTTTAGCCATGTTTCTGCACATCTTTTATTTGTCAACAGGAAGCAGATGCAGTATGTGATCGCTGATGATAAATGAGCCGTGAGGAGGCTGACTGTAAAACCAAGCGCTCGTGCGGAAGGTCTGAATGATAGAAATGTTTAGACCTTTAATAATCACTCACTGGAGATACAGAAGGTCGTGATCGCGATCAGGGTGAGAATGCCTTTCAAATGTCCTCAATTTGTATTGAATTTTTATTACACTTGAACAAACAGGATGCAGATTTAAAATGAAATCAAATTCAAAGAAATTCATTGAACTGCAAAAAGAAAAGCTTGTCAAAGCAAACTTCGAATAATGTCCTGTGTGAAAGTGTAAAAACCGCTTCTTGAAGGCTTTATAGGCCTACTGAAGATAGATTTACAGTGCAGGAACACGATCACAGCTAAAATATAACACAAAACCTCACACACAAATGCATTTACTTTAAAGGGATACTCAACGCTGGTTTATGAATATTCTGCCATCACTTACAGGATATCTTGAAGAGCACTGGGAAAACAACCACACTGAACCGCACTGATCTGCATTTGTGTTCCACAGAATA
>NW_015506353.1:28897-29284 GCF_001515645.1 Sinocyclocheilus grahami | reverse complement strand
ACACACACACACACACACACACACACCGGTTTAGACTAGTCTGTGCTGGTCTAACTAAAACAGCATTTCTGTAACACCAAAAAGGAAGAAAACACTTTGCAGGATGCAGCCGGAAGAAACACTGAAAGATAATCCCAAACCTATGAGCAGTGACAAACACTCTTCCAGAACTTTTCAACAGAGGGAAGGAATTTAAAACGATTTTTACCTTTATAAAGGCATTGTTTCTAACCTATTTAAACATGTGTGTCCCCTTTCATTTACATGTTCAAAAATATTTAATAACTGTAATTAGAATATTAAGATATTATAGGGCTGTAACCAATCAAATAAATCAGACAAAATCCATCTTTGCACTAGATGTATTTACACAGACTGTTTACAACT
>NW_015506353.1:21198-22332 GCF_001515645.1 Sinocyclocheilus grahami | reverse complement strand
TGAAAAAAGTAATCTGATTACGTAACTCCATTACCTCCGTCACCTCTATATCACCATACTGTTCCTATCATGAGGTGAGCATGTACAAATGAGGATCTCAGCGGTCTTTGGTCTAATATATGTGCTACACAAGGATTTTTTCTTCTGAAAAAGCATAATGGTGTTGTTCACTCAGGTGTTTCATTAACATCAGCGCTCTGAGCGTCTCTCACTCATGCTGAGCTGGTCAAGGAACATGCAAAGCACATGTATTTTAACAGATGTGTAATCTGTGCAAATATGAAGACCTGTGTGTTTGCTCCGTGAAAACAGATGCATCAGCTGAAAAAAATAATGTTTCTGCTGATAGAAGGAAAACAATCACAGTAAAATCCAAGAGAACACGAGCAGAGATCTCATCATGTGAAGCAGCCTGAATGCCTCCTGAAGCACTGAAGATACGCTGAACATCAGGAGGATTCACAAAACTATAGCACGTTCAGATTCCCCGCTCTCTTTCTCTCTTTCTAAGGTTTGGTTTCAGACGGGAATGGTTTGTCTCATATATTCTGGGAAACCCATTCATACACAAAACATCAGAATCTGAGATCACGTGACACAATCAGAAACAGGACATCATGTCACATGTCTCTCATTCTGGGTCTCATTTGTCTCTAAACTGTATGACTGATGGTCATCTCGGTGATCTCCTCTGTCATCAATAAATCATGTTCATTCATCAGTATTTCATATGCATTTGCTGCCAGCTGGACTACAGCAGTGTGGTCACCAGCACCTGCATCTGAAGAAGGACTTCATGAATAACGAAGCACTGCTAATAACCGGTCAGACGCGACCGCAGCCTGAACAACACGGACGGACCTTATAGACAAATAATCCTTCACTTTACAGTTCAATCAATATCCTTCAGCTTCATGTTGACCGAACTACTAAATGAGCTGGAGTGAAGTGTGCTGCTGTATATCCAGACGAGAGCTGAGCACTGGGGTTAAATACATGAATGCATCATGTTCTTTATACAAGCGAATATTTAAATAAGGATGAGACAGAATTTAAGTCATTATTACAGTAATGTTGTTAACTGTAAAGCTGCTGAAATAGTGTCCATTGTGCACCATATTCACTTTGCATATT
>NW_015506353.1:19776-20161 GCF_001515645.1 Sinocyclocheilus grahami | reverse complement strand
ACACACACACTAAACACCCACACACACTAATACACACACACACACACAAACAAACGTCAAAAACCTGATGTCTCAAGAAAATCTTCAGAAGAACATACACACTGAACACAGAACCCAAGAGCTTCACCTGTCATCTGGTGATGAGCAGACCTAACACACTGATCTGAAGAAGAACAGCGAGAACATTTTAACCTCCAGAGAAACTCAAAAACACTTCCAACCAGAAACACTTCAAAGAAGCTGCAAAGAATCAGTGAAGAAGATTGACTTCTGTCTCCAGAATCACAAACTACAATGAGACGCTGGTAAAACGATCCCATCAGGCCAGCAGATGAGCAGAGAGGAGCATCATGAGGAAGGTGAGGTGTTTCTTACCTGAGCCGCG
>NW_015506353.1:0-723 GCF_001515645.1 Sinocyclocheilus grahami | reverse complement strand
CAAACACAGTGCTTTAGGAGTCTTTGAACAGGATGATCGGTGTACATTGTTGTAATTTCGTTCAAAGATCTTATTTTTTCACTTATTACTGGCCTTCGGGAGCTACAGGAGATATTTGCATATTCTTATTTAGAGCAGATGTTTCCCAGAAGACAAAATAAGCACAGCTCTGCAGTGTATAATGTATACGATGCTGTGATGGACCGGCGCTGCTGGACGCTCTCAATATTCATGCGGCGGCATATAAACCCAATTCTCCAGGCGTGACGTGGGTCGATTTATACCTGACCTTTTGCTCTACAGATAAGAGGAAGTAAATACCATTAAAAGGTCACATCCTGGCTTGAGCGAGACGACGCCACAGAAAGCCTTACATTAAAGCAGCGTCCGCCGCGTCGCTTTGCTTTTACCGTCCAGCAGCCGTTTGTCACGTGAGCTGATCCCGGTGCAGATGGACCTCCCATCAGGCCGTGTTTGTTGTTCCTCAGGGATCTCATTCATCATGTTAGCTGTGTTTCTCCTGCGGTTCCACCTTCAGTATGTTCCCACGTGATGTGTGCAATACGCCTGCCGTCACACCCCACTGCTGCAGATTAGTCCTGATAATAGCAGAGGAGACGCTCCCACCACAGACACCGGAGCAGCCATCTGGACCTCAGCGGGACAACAGACACGGCTCTGCAGCCCTACATACACACACTAAACACACACACACACACACAC
>NW_015506352.1:587211-588605 GCF_001515645.1 Sinocyclocheilus grahami | reverse complement strand
AGGGTGGATTAGAACCCAGAACCTCGGAAATGCTTGACAAAAGTTGTACCACTAGACCACTAAAGCTCACACACACTGCTTTCGCGAATTTATATATTTATTCAGTTCTGTGAAGAATCTTGGTATTAATCGTATTTTATTATTAATACGTTCATTATTCATTTATTACTATAGTCACTTGCCATGTGGGCAGGGTACGTGTGCGCTGCGGGGCCCCCCCGCGGCACGGGCCCCAGTGCGACTGCACTGCCTGCACTGTCTGTAGTTATGCCACTGCATGTGTATGTACAACCACACACACACACATACATATATATATATATATATACATACACATTTATAAAATTAATATATATATTATTTCATGTCCATGTAGTTTGTTGAAGTATAAAAATTACAAAATTATTTACTCAATACAATATACTTTTTTCTGTAATGTTCTGGATGCTGTGTTCTCCATTTTTCTCTGTAGTGTCTAATGAATGCTCTGTAGTGTTTATTTTATTGACTCGTGTGTGTGCGTGCCTGCGTGCGTGTGAGTGTGTGTGTGTGTATGTGTGTGTGTGTGTGCGCGTGCGTGTGTGTGTGTGTATCTGTGTCTGTATGTGTGTGTGTGTGTGTGTGTGTGTGTGTGTGTGTGTGTGTGTGTGTGTTTGTGTGTGTGAGATTAAAGATTACAAACCCCCTTTGTAATCTTTAAAATTTTTAGAAGTAACTGGAATTTAACTGCACATTTTTTTCTCACTAACTGCAACAGATTACAGTTACATTTATTTTGTAATTAAATTATGTAATTCTGTTACATGTAACTAGTTACTCCCAAACACTGATCATGATGTATTTATGTCTGAACATTGTGGCATTTTAATGTCTTTTTGTCTTTCCTTCTGTGTCTCTCCCTCGATGGACCACAGGAGGGTGCCATAGACACAGTGAACACACACTTCTCTATCTGTGTGTGAGTGTGTGTGTGTGTGTGTGTGTGTGTGTGTGTGTGTGTGTGTGTGTGTGAGTGAGTGAGTGTGTGTCTGAATAGACCAGTAAAGCACACACACACAGCAGACAGAAACAAGCTGTTATTTCAAAGATTATCCACGTCAGCTCTCTCTCAGTTCTGTTTTAGCTCTTATATGTAACTGTAAACATTCATCACTCACATCACAAAAACATTAAACTATTGTTAATTTTAGGAAAGATAACTGTGTGATATTTAAACTGAACTGAGATAGATGATGATGACATCACTGAATTCAATGATAAAGTGCCTTTAACTGAAAATTGAGTGTTTTCTATTGACATTTTGCATTATTGTCACACTATTTTCCTATTTAACACTGTAAAGTTGCTTTGACACAATCTGTATTGTTAAAATCACTATATAAATAAAGGTGACG
>NW_015506352.1:582380-584805 GCF_001515645.1 Sinocyclocheilus grahami | reverse complement strand
GAAGTTGCTGGATATTGGCAGGGACTGGGACACGCTGTCGTATACGCCGATCCAGAGCATCCCAAACATGCTCAATGGGTGACATGTCCGGTGAGTATGCTGGCCATGCAAGAACTGGGATGTTTTCAGCTTCCAGGAATTGTGTACAGATCCTTGCAACATGGGGCCGTGCATTATCATGCTGCAACATGAGGTGATGGTCGTGGATGAATGGCACAACAATGGGCCTCAGGATCTCGTCACGGTATCTCTGTGCATTCAAAATGCCATCAATAAAATGCACCTGTGTTCGTTGTCCATAACATACGCCTGCCCATACCATAACCCCACCGCCACCATGGGCCACTCGATCCACAACGTTGACATCAGCAAACCGCTCACCCACACAACGCCATACACGCTGTCTGCCATCTGCCCTGTACAGTGAAAACCGGGATTCATCCGTGAAGAGAACACCTCTCCAAAGTGCCAGACGCCATCGAATGTGAGCATTTGTCCACTCAAGTCGGTTACGACGACGAACTGCAGTCAGGTCGAGACCCCGATGAGGACGAAGGGCGTGCAGATGAGCTTCCCTCAGACGGTTTCTGACAGTTTGTGCAGAAATTCTTTGGTTATGCAAACCGATTGCTGCAGCAGCTGTCCGGGTGGCTGATCTCAGACTATCTTGGAGGTGAAGATGCTGGATGTGGAGGTCCTGGGCTGGTGTGGTTACACGTGGTCTGCGGTTGTGAGGCCGGTTGGATGTACTGCCAAATTCTCTGAAACGCCTTTGGTAGATGGCATAGAGACATTTCTTATGGTAGAGAAATTAACATTCAATTCACGGGCAACAGCTCTGGTGGTGTCATGGAAAAACCTGCCTCACCAGCCGAATCAGCCTCCTACACCCGCTCACAATCACCTGATTACTGATCACGGACACCTGCACCCACTTACAACACCTCTCAAATACTCACTCACCTCATTCACTCATCGGCTGGTCACAAGGTTGCAAGCTAATCTGTCCTGGTTCCTCGTCTTCCAGTCTGCCTGTTCCCCTCGGAATCCTCAGTTCTCGGCCAAAGGATCGAAGTGCCGACCCAGTTAAGACTGTGTTTTGCTTCCCTTACTGCCTATGTTGAACTCTTTTTGGTTGGAAGCCTCTATTAAGTTCCTGTGATTAAACTCTCTGCTTAACGTTATCCTGCCTGTCTGCCTCTTTGTCCTGGTCGTGACAGAAGACCAGCCCCTCAAACGAAACGGATTACAACACGGACTATGGATCCTCAAAGCACCTCCTCACTGGAACCCTCACCCAGTCGGACTTTCACCACCTCTCCACCCGCCTGTCCCATGGCCCGGCCAGCCAGCTTCTCGGTTGAGGCGGCCCTCTGCAGCGGGTTCCTGCTGCAATGCAATGCTCCCTCTATCTGGAGATGCAACCGCACCTGTTTGTGGCCAAGTGGGCCAAGATCATTCATCATCTCACTGCTGTCAGGACGAGCCTTGCAGTGGGCCGAAGCCTTGTGGACGGCCCAGAGCCCGTGCATTCACTCACTGGAGGGCTTTGTTAAACACTTCTGGGGGGGATTCGGTCAATCGACCACGGAAGTCACGGTGCATGAGGAGCTCTTTCAACTGCGGCAAGCCGAGTTATCCATCCACGGATATGTGCTGCGCTTCCGCACACTCGCCGCCAGTAGCGGCTGGAACGAGGCCGCCCTGCTCTCGGTGTTCCGCCGAGGCCTCAACCCGGGCTTACGCCAACAGATGGCCATCTATGATGACACCGTGGGCCTCGATAGTTTCCTCCAGAAGGCGGTTTGCATCTCCCAGCACCTAACCGCATGCCATATGGAAGCGATACCCGCTGTCGCTGCCTCGCCCAGCCTCTCCACTCCAGCACCAGAGCCCATGATCACGGATAGCTACCACCTGTCGTCCTCATAGCGATCTCGGAGACTCACCCATGGCCTATGTCTCTACTGTGGATCCCAGGGGCACCAGCTCCGCGCCTGCCCCCTTCGTCCACCACGCCCAGCGGTGAGTACTATCCAGATCACTCCTGTTGTTTCAGGCATTCCTCATATAAATGCTCTTCTAATTTATCACCACCAATCCTTTCCAGTCAAAATCCTCGTGGACTCCGGAGCGTCGGGGAACTTCATCTCCTCCCGTAGTCTCGCCGGATTGCAAATTCCCCACTGCGAAAACTCCACAATTTACCAGATTACCACTGTCCAGGGAAAGCCGCTGGGCAAGGGGCTGGTGCGGCACCGTACGCCCGAGGTCGTTCTTCGGATCGGATGTTTCCACGCCGAACGGATCTCTCTACTGGTGCTGGAGGAGACCGTCGTGGACATCGTCCTGGGACACCCCTGGCTCGCCCGGCATCAGCCCACCATCGCTTGGAGGTCCGGAGAAATACTCGCGTGGAGTGGGG
>NW_015506352.1:577690-581012 GCF_001515645.1 Sinocyclocheilus grahami | reverse complement strand
CTTCATCGCCCACTTCAGCCAGATGGCGGCGCCCCTTACCTCTCTCCTCCGACGGAAGGCCAAACTCCTCACTTGGACCCCAGAGGCCCACCAGGCTTTCAGCCAGCTCAAGGCCGCCTTCTGTATGGCCCCGGCCCTGTCACACCCAGACCCCAATCTCCGCTTCCTGGTCGAGGTAGATGCCGCGACCCTGGGAGTGGGCGCCGTCTTATCACAGTGGCGAGGTGAACCCCCCGTGCTCCATCCATGTGCGTACTTCTCACGGAAGTTATCCCCGGCGGAGCAGAACTACGACGTGGTAAACCGGAGTTACTAGCCATCAAGCTCGCCCTGGAGGAGTGGCGGCACTGGTTGGAGGGTGCCAAGCACCCATTTGAGGTAATCACTGACCATAAAAACTTGCAATACCTCCGAGAGGCCAAACGTCTGAACCCTAGGCAGGCCCGCTGGGCGCTGTTCTTTACCCTCTTCCTCTTTGTGGTCACTTACCGTACCGGGACGAAGAATGTCCGCGCGGATGCACTTTCCCGCCTACACCAACCGGATCCTACCCCCGAAGAACCCGAGCCCATCCTGCCGCCTGCCGTCTTCATGTCTCCCATTCAGTGGGCTCTCACTGACCAGATCCGTGCCGCCACTCTCACCGAACCCGCTCCGCCGGGAGGCCCAGAAGGCCCTGGACTCAGTTCACACCTCTCCGGGATCGGGGCACCCAGGCAGCCGCCGAACCCTCTCGCTCCTCTAGAGCCACTACTGGTGGCCCCACATGGCCCGGTATGTCAGGGGATGCTCGGTCTGTGCCATCACCACCATGCCACGTCGTCTGCCCGAGGGGAAACTGGTCCCGCTACCCATCCCTCGCCGTCCCTGGTCCCACCTGGGGGTGGACTTTGCTATGGACTTACCTCCCTCCAACGGATTCACGACCATCCTAGTGGTCGTCGACTGATTCTCTAAATCCTGCAAACTCATTCCCCTGCGGGGACTACCTACCACCCTGGAAACCGCCGAAGCTCTCTTCCAGCACGTGTTCAGGAACTTCAGTCTCCCCGAGGACATTGTTTCGGACCGAGGACCACAATTCATCTCCAGGGTCTGGCGAGGGTTCTTCCGCCTCCTGGGAGCATCCGTCAGTTTGTCCTCGGGATACCACCCACAGACCAATGGCCAGACCGAGCGGAAGATCCAAGAGATTGGATGGTATCTCCAGGCCTACTGTCATGACCATCAAGACAGCTGGAGTCAGTACCTACCCTGGGCCAAGTACGCCCAGAATTCCTTATGCCAGGAAACCACCGGACTCACCCCATTCCAATGTGTGCTCGGTTACCTTGGACCGAGGATCACTCAGAAGTCCCAGCGGTAGATCACTGGTTCCGTGAGAGCGAGAGGGTATGGGACTCAGCACATATCCATCTCCAGCAGGCCGTCCGGAGGCACCAGGCCAACGCAGACACTCGTCGGTCTGACAATCCCCTCTATGAGCCAGGGGACCAAGTCTGGTTGTCCACCCGGGACATCCACCTCCAGTGGCCCAGTAAGAAGCTGAGTCCCCGGCACATAGGTCCTTTCCCCATAGCAAGGCGCATCAACAATGTCACGTACCGGTTACACCTGCCTGCCCATTATCGGATCTCCCCCACCTTTCATGTGTCCTTGCTAAAGCCCTTCACTAATCCTCTTCTCCCTCCCTCCACAGAACACGAGGTACCCCCCCTCCGCCCGAGGTCGTCCCCGACGAGGTCATCTACCGAGTCAGGGAGATCCTCGAATCCCGGCGGCGAGGCGGCCGGCTTCAATATCTTATAGACTGGGAGGGGTACGGTCCTGAGGAGAGGTCATGGGCAGACAGAGAGGACATACTGGACCCATCTCTCCTCAACGACTTCCACCAGGCTCATCCAGACCGCCCTGCTCCCAGAGGCTGCGGTCGTCCTCGCCATCAATCTCTGGCGTCGGGAGACGCCCGTTGGGGGCTGGGGGTAATGTCATGGAAACACCTGCCTCACCAGCCGAATCAGCCTCCTACACCCGCTCACAATCACCTGATTACTGATCACGGACACCTGCACCCACTTACCACACCACTCAAATACTCACTCACCTCATTCACTCATCGGCTGGTCACAAGGTTGCAAGCTAATCTGTCCTGGTTCCCCGTCTTCCAGTCTGCCTGTTTCCCTCGGAATCCTCAGTTCTCGGCCGAATGATCAGAGTGCCGACCCAGTTAAGACTGTGTTTTCCTTCCCTTACTGCCTATGTTGAACTCTTTTTGGTTAGAAGCCTCTATTAAGTTCCTGTGATTAAACTCTCTGCTTAACGTTATCCTGCCTGTCTGCCTCTTTGTCCCGGTCGTGACAGGTGGACATTCCTGCAGTCAGCATGCCAACTGCACGCTCCCTCAAAACTTGCGACATTTGTGGCATTGTGCTGTATGATAAAACTGCTCATTTTAGAGTGGCCTTTTATTGTGGCCAGCCTAAGGCACACCTGTGCAATAATCATACTGTCTAATCAGCATCTTGATATGCCACAGCTGTGAGGTGGATGGATTATCTCGGCAAAGGAGAAGTGCTCACTAACACAGATTTAGACAGATTTGTGAACAAAATTTGAAAGAAATAGGCCTTTTGTGTACATAGAAAAGTCTTAGATCTTTCAGTTCAGCTCATGAAAAATGGGGGCAAAAACAAAAGTATTGCGTTTATAATTTTGTTCAGTGTATATCAAAACTTAATTTTTGATTAGTAATATGCATCGCTAAGAACTTCATTTGGACTTTAAAGATGATTTTCTCAATATTTAGATTTTTTTGCACCCTCAGATTCCAGAATTTCAAATAGTTTTTGTACAGAGCAGCTTTCAGTTCACACACACTTGCTAAGCCTGCTCCGTCCTGATGGCTTTCTTGATTTCTTTTTGTTTCAAATGTCAAATTTGGTAATGTCTCTCTGCAGGTCAGTCAGTGACCGTACTCCGTTGTTCCGTAGTCTTCGTTCATCAAACATTTTCTCATTCTATAACTCTAAAGTCAAACCTCACACAGTTTGTTATTCCTTCACGTCTTTGTAGAGGCTCACTTTGGGTGTTTTTGTGTGATTTTTAGGTCTATTCCTTTGTCCAGCAGGCTGTAATCGTAAGTGTGTTTGCACAATTTCACGTCGGATAAAAATCTGTTTATGAATTGAATTAAGACATTGAATAATTTTTATTTCAGTCAGACTCAGGCAGTTCAGAGGAAGGAGCCACAGCTCAGGTAAAAACACACACACACACACACACACACACATACACACTCTCTCTCTCTCTCTCTCACACAGTC
>NW_015506352.1:575193-577220 GCF_001515645.1 Sinocyclocheilus grahami | reverse complement strand
CACACACACACACACACACACACACACTCACACACACACACACACACACAAAGATTCATTGAACAAAAAATTTAAATAATAATATTTTTAAGACTTTCTTCTGTGGAGCATGAGAAGATGTTTAGCCAAATGTTCATGCTGCTTTTTTCCCTCACAATAAAAGCGGACAGTGACTGGACAGTGCAATTTTTTTTGTCATGACATAAAGCTATCATTGTGTTTTTATCAGTTTTGAGAGCATCACGTTCTACTGAATATGTACAGTAACGTAATTTTCATGTTTGTGTGAGCTGTTCCTTGCACGTCTTCCCTAAAAGACACAGTTTATGGATTGTCCCATGATGACAATTTTCTCAGGTGATCTATATGGCTCCCATCAGCGTGGGTTCACCCAGCATGGGTGTGATGGCCCAATCCCGGCCCCGGACCCCTGCTGCAGCGTGGCCGGACGCTCGGGGCAGACAGAGAAAGGCCTCTGACCACAAACACGCCAGAGGAAAAACACCCGCTGATCAGAAAATCAAAGGCCTTTCACTGATGCCTTCTGTGCTGATTTCTAAAATAACTTTGGTTATAATTACAGCTTCTATTTCAGCCATAAAGCAGCTCTACAGAAAATATGGTGTCATTATTCAGTTCAAATTATTCAGCAAGCTCAGCTGTTCATAGCTAATTCCATACAATGAATATAAATTTTTGAATAATGATTAATTTTCAATGAATATTAAAGCCCCAGAATATGTCAATATTCAATTCTCTTTACTCAACAATCACTGCCGTTTTAAACCCAACTCTCCTATTAAAGTTTATACTTCGGAAAATAAGCGAGTAACAAAGATTACTTTAAGTCAACAGAGGAGGTGAAATCTGTCTGATTACACACACGAGACGCTAGCAGATAAACGAGACGAATGAATTGTGCTTATCCTGTTTCTGTTATTTGCCTTGGAATAACACTGGAGTGAGATCGAACTGCTGATCGTTATTTTCAGGATGTGAGTTACTGTGAGAACTTGGCATTTCCTCTGGATATGTGTGACCTTTGACCTCAGTAGCATTGCCGTTCAGTAGATTCGTTTATTTACATTAAAGTCTGGTGCCGTCCTCTGTTGGTGTTTTTCCCAAGTCATTCGATGTTTATTTACTGATAACGGTTTGTTCCTGTAGTAAATAACCTAGAAGTTTTAATCTGTTCTATTATTTAAAGAATTGTGGGTAAAAATAGTGAACTTAATGAGAAATGAGCAGATGTTGTCCTCCGTGACACAAAGTTCTTTAAGATTTAAACTGTAGAGGTTTATATCATATAAGAATACAGCAAAGTACTTGAAAAAAAAAGCAGATTCCATAACTATTAGATAATAACAATAGTTATTAGAGAACTATTTTCACATTCACAGGTAAAATAATGTGATGATGCTGTGAGAGGAAGACTGTAATGAGGTGCCTGTATCTCTTTCCTCTGGTAGAGTCTTTAACACGGATGAAGTGTTGAGTTAACCTGAACGCTGCAGGATTAACGGGTTTATGGTAATCAGTGGAGAGAGCTGACAGGCACATTATCGGACAGATAATCTCTCAACCTGCTGCACTCAAGGTGAAGGTGGCAAAATAACTAACACAAACACACGAAACACACTAAAGAAGACACACGGGGAACACTGATGTTTCACTGTAAGTTTGTCTGTGGCAGAGCGAATACAAACTCTTACTCTGATCAGCACACACTTGAGACTGAGAGCTCAAACGAGGGCTGCATGAACCGTCTCTCAGTCCTCTGGTTGATATTGACTTCATGAGGAAGCCTGTGATTTTTCTGTCTCATATTCTCAGTGGATTTGCTCAGGCCCCAGTGTGTGAGTGAGTGAGTGAGTGTGTGTGTGTGTGTGTGTGTGAGTGAGTGAGTGTGTGTGTGCGTGTGAGTGAGTGAGTGTGTGTGTGTGTGTGTGTGTGTGTGTGCATGTGTGTGAGTGTGTGTGAGTGAGTGAGTGTGTGTGTGCGTGCGTGTGTGAGTGAGTGAGTGAGAG
>NW_015506352.1:563662-575144 GCF_001515645.1 Sinocyclocheilus grahami | reverse complement strand
GTGTGTGTGTGAGTGAGTGAGTGTGTGTGTGCGTGTGTGTGTGAGTGAGTGAGTGTGTGTGTGCGTGTGTGTGTGAGTGAGTGAGTGTGTGTGTGCGTGTGTGTGTGAGTGAGTGAGTGTGTGTGTGCGTGTGTGTGTGAGTGAGTGAGTGTGTGTGTGCGTGTGTGTGAGAGAGAGAGAGAGAACGAGTGACCTGGTGACTGTCATCTGTGTAATCCCAAATCCTGCTGTGCCACTCTGAAATCCTCTCGTGGTCCGCCATCGTTGGGAATACTCAACAAAATTATCAGTGTTCCAGGTTTATCCCAAACATACTCTCATGCTTTTGTGTGTGAGAGAATGAGCTCATGCTTTCGCTGGCACACCTGTGACTATGATGATGAGGATGATGATGATGAGGATGTCAGTGCGGCGCTCAGGTGTGTGAAGGCAGCAGAAGGTGAGTACCGACGGATACCAACTGCTCGATTTGTTATTATTATTTCATTTTATTTAGATAGATTTACACTTCATCTCTGTCCTTTCGGATGAAAATAAAAGGGAAGATAAGGCTGCAGAGACTGTGCTGCAAGTGTTCATGACATACTGAGAGATTTTTACTGTCAAAATTTCAGCAGAACAGAAATCTGGTACTGCTTGTTGTCTTTCTTATTTAAAACTGGGGACATTGTTCATTTTAGTAAAAGTGTTTATTCGGCTTTTTCTATTTTGAGTTGTCCAGTTAAAATAACAAGTTTATTATAACTGCTTTCTGATACTGAAACATATGGAAGAGAATATAAATCTCAGTTGCTGTGAACTGCATCTGCACAGTTTCTAAAATGTGAAATGTAGATATTTCTGCAGTACTGTGTGATGGACAGGTGGCCTGACCAATCAGCCGTGATGTCTGCTCGAGTGAGGCCTCTGGTCCCGCCCACATTTCTTCTGGAGGGGGTGGAGCAGGTTGCAATGGCCGCAGAGGACATTATGTGAGCAATGCATTATGGGTGACGGATAAATGGATTATTATCTCGGATATAAATCAGTGGTTGGTTAATGATCGATAAGTTATCGGTTATTGATTTGACTTTTTTTTCTGAAGAGAAGAGAAGCACCCAGAAGCTGGACCTTACTTCAACACCAACAACAGCAATAACAATGAAGAGTGAGTTCATACACACACACAAAACACACTTACGCTTCAGGTGTTTTGACCGCTTTATCATTATGTGTCTTATATTCACAGAGAGGAAAAGAAGAAGAAAAAGAAAGGAAAAAAGGAGAAGAAAGAGTAAGATGAGATGATTTTTCAAACATTCGCTTCATTTATTAATTCATTGATGGTTTACTCTACATATTTGTGTTGTTCCAGGAAAAAAGAGAACAAGGAAAAAAAGGAGAAGGAAAAGAAAAAAGAAGCAGAAGAGAAAGAAAAAGAGAAAGAGAAAGAGAAAGAGAAAGAGAAAGAGAAAGAGAAAGAGAAGAAAGAACCGTAGGTTCATCTTTGTTTAGACTGTCAGATTCCATCATCTTTGTCTCTTTGTTTTTGATATTGTATATTTGTTAAAGGTGAAGCATGTAATTTTTATGCTATTAGAGAATCGTTATCTGTTCGTTGGGAGATGGGATGCGTGTTGGAACTGTTACTGTTCTGCATTTAGTCTCTAAAACTCTATACTCTTGTGTTCCAGACCAAAGGAGATTGAGGTTGTGGATCCGGCGGGAAACATGTACTACAACTGGCTTTTCATGATCACGTGTCCAGTGATGTACAACTGGGTTCTCATCATAGCGAGGTGCCTGTCACATCACAAAACAACACTTTGCTCTCTGATAGTTTAGTCCATGGATCTCAGCTCGACTCTCTCTCTATCTGTCTCTCAGAGCTTGCTTTGAGGAGCTGCAGTCGGACTTTCTGATGAACTGGTTCATCCTGGATTTCTTATCAGATCTGGTGTATCTGCTGGACATGGTGTTCAGGACCAGGACAGGTGAGTTCCAGCTCCATCAGGAGAAATGTCCGAGCATGTTGAAATTAAATCGTCAACTTGAGTGCACAGACACTATTTGAACTGAACTGAGCTGGACGATAACATCACTGAATCAATGACGAAATACAGAGTTCTGGCATGAAACTCCAGATGACGCAGTCCGATAGGTCTAACTTAGTCTGACCTAATGACATCATTATCACATGGCACAGCTGATGTATCGCTAGCCAATGAGCTCGCTGCTCAACATTCAAATATATGACTAATGCTTGCTGTAGCAGTAGCAGTGCACTTCAGAGACCCTCCACCTTCCCCAGCTCCACCTGTATAGATCTGCTACGAGGTGATTCATGTATGCTATATGGGGGTTATTTTATGTATGTTATATGTGCAGCAGCAGTATTTCTTACATGCTCACAGCAGCATGTTGTGGATGTATTGGCAGCAGCAGCAGTGTAGCAGATCTATTCCACCAAGAGCAAATACATTAACATTGTCATGTGTATATTACCATGCAAATCCCTCTGAGAGACAGAACTTACTTTAACTGAAAATTTAGTGTTTACTGTTTTGTATTTAATACACACTATTTTTCCTATTTAATACTTTAAAGCTGCTTTTTAACACAATCTGTATTGTTAAAAGCACTCTATAAATAAAGGTGACAACTTGAAATCTCGGTGTGTTTGTGCTCGTCTGCAGGATATCTGGAGCAGGGGCTGTTGGTGAAGGATGAGAAGAAACTTCGCGATCGCTACACGCAGAGCATCCAGTTCAAGCTGGACCTGGCCTCTATGGTTCCGACCGACATCTTCTACTTCTACTTCGGTCTGAACTACCCCGAGATTCGCATGAACAAGCTACTGAGGGTCAACCGCTTGTTCGAGTTTTTCCAGCGCACCGAAACACGGACTAACTTTCCCAACCTGTTCCGAATCTCCAACCTCGTCATGTACATCGTGATCATCATCCACTGGAACGCCTGCATGTATTACTCCTTCTCCAAGGCCATTGGCTTCGGGTCGGACGCTTTCGTGTATCCGAACATCTCGAACCCGGAGTTTGGCCGGTTGGAGAGAAAGTACGCATACAGCATGTACTGGTCCACGCTCACGCTCACCACCATCGGCGAAACGCCGCCCCCTGTCAAAAACTCAGAGTACTTCTTTGTGGTGACGGACTTCTTGGTCGGCGTGTTGATTTTTGCCACCATCGTCGGTAACGTCGGCTCCATGATCACCAACGCCAACGCGGCGCGAGCGGATTTCCAGGCTCGTATCGACGCTATCAAACAGTACATGAGCTTCCGAAGGGTCACCAAAGACCTGGAGAAACGGGTCATCAAGTGGTTCGATTTCTTGTGGACCAACAAGAAAGCGGTGGACGAGAGGGAAGTGCTGAAGTACCTGCCGGACAAGCTGCGGGCGGAGATCGCTATAAACGTCCACCTGGACACTCTGAAGAAGGTGCGCATCTTCGCGGACTGCGAGGCCGGGCTGCTGGTGGAGCTGGTGCTGAAGCTTCAGCCGCAGGTCTTATCAAACAGTACATGAGCTTCCGAAAGGTCACCAAAGACCTGGAGAAACGGGTCATCAAGTGGTTCGATTTCTTGTGGACCAACAAGAAAGCGGTGGACGAGAGGGAAGTGCTGAAGTACCTGCCGGACAAGCTGCGGGCGGAGATCGCTATAAACGTCCACCTGGACACTCTGAAGAAGGTGCGCATCTTCGCGGACTGCGAGGCCGGGCTGCTGGTGGAGCTGGTGCTGAAGCTTCAGCCGCAGGTCTACAGCCCCGGAGACTACATCTGCAAGAAGGGCGACATCGGCCGCGAGATGTACATCATTAAGGAAGGAAAACTGGCTGTGGTGGCCGATGACGGAGTCACGCAGTTCGTGGTGCTGAGCGACGGCAGCTACTTCGGAGAGATCAGCATCCTCAACATCAAGGGCAGTAGGGCAGGCAACCGAAGGACCGCCAACATCCGCAGCATCGGCTATTCTGACCTCTTCTGCCTGTCCAAAGACGATCTGATGGAGGCGCTGACCGAATATCCAGATGCCAAGGCCATGCTGGAGGAGAAGGGACGACAAATCCTTATGAAGGTATGCGGTTCAGTAAACGGCCTCGAGAGAGTAATGCATCGAACCAGTGTTAATTTCGTTGACGAATAATTTTCGTGAACAACATTTTTTTCACTGACAACAACGAGACAATAATGAACTAAAACTCTTTTTGAATGACAAAGACTATGACGTAAAGCTATTGACATTTTCGTCAACGAATAAAAACGAGATGAAAATGTTAGGGAGGGATGATTTGGGAAGAGATTCATTCAGAACGAATCTGCTGCGTGATTAGGGTTAGGGTTAGGCTTAGGAGGTTAGGTTAGGAGGTTAGATGTGTACATATGAACTGGCGGGACATAAGCTAACGTGTACTTGCTGCACGTCGCATAAAACGTTAAAAAATTTCAATATGTGGGAGTAAGAGAAGAGCAGACATATAATATATAAATCTGACGACACAAGAGAGAGCTCAATTCGATCTGGTTTTCTGAGCGCAGACACTGAAGCACACACACACAGAAAGCGCCTCTCACAGCGCACGAGTACTCTTTCGCGTCGCATGAATGGAGAATTACACACAAAATGATGTTGATTGGTCCGTTTTGACGAGTATTCACGCAAACGCAGTTGATTACGTCTTAAGTGAACATAAACAGCAGGAAGAACGTGTATCAGTGCATTGCATCCATTGCAGCTGTCCATTCGGTTTTAAAGGGACAGCAGCCTAATTTAGTTGCTATTGTCTGAGTCATTGATGTTAATCAAGCAACACAGAAAGACAGAAAATCACGCAGTGCTCTTGACTGAAAAACGTTAGTAGCCCTAAAGATTAATCTAAATTTATTTATATAAATAGATATGTCTGCTTGAAAGAATGAAGAATATGGTAAACAAGTTGCTATAAAGAATGCATAATTAGCCGATATAACCATTGGTATTTCATTAAAAAGAAGACCATGTTCTTGTTCTTTATGAGAAGTGGTTTTATTTAATTTTAACATAAAGGCATGTTGTGTGTCACTGCAGTTAAATCATCGTCTATCATGATAAAACCTTAATATCAAACCTATATAATGAGTTTGGACATTTTAGAGAAATGCTTAATAAATGCACTGTAACTAAACCAATTATAATATGTAGATAAGATAAGAGTGAGAACAAAAAATAAATTCTTCATGATCGCCAACCGATCTTTATCACTGTCCCAGTAGATCCCGAAAATAACAGTAAAATATATGTAGATAAGATAAGAGTGAGAACAAAAAATAAATTCTTCATGATCGCCAACCGATCTTCTCTTATCTCTGTATAAAGCGCAGCTCTGCTTTGTTTACAGCGGTAACCAAGGAAACGCTATATCGCGGCTGGTTCATAAGCGCCACCTGCTGGCAGAGAGTGTATTTGCATCTCATTCAGACCTTTTTTGTACTGTATTTTCCTGTTATTTTTGGTAGCTACTGAGACAGTGATAAAGAAAAATACATCACACACAGTAACTTAACAGAGGCCAGAGATGTTGAAGACGAGCACAAAGAAGAGAAAATACTGTAGCAGTATCACTGAAGGGAACTGCATTGAGAAAAGTTTCGGTGGCAATGGCGTTTTCTTCTCTTATCTCTGTATAAAGCGCAGCTCTGCTTTGTTTACAGCGGTAACCAAGGAAACGCTATATCGCGGCTGGTTCATAAGCGCCACCTGCTGGCAGAGAGTGTATTTGCATCTCATTCAGACCTGCTGTTTTTGTTTCATGCAGATATGTTTTATGTATAAATAAATAAATAAAACCTAAAGTCATTTAAGCCAAAAGCCATTCTGTTTTTGATATAAATCCTGAAATTATACAATCTCTTTTTTAAAAAACAACTGCTCATGCAACATGTGTGTAGCATCTTTGTTTGTATCGTGATTAAAATGCAGTGGTTACCTCTAATTTCAAATGGCTACAGATATTTTTTTATTTAAGGCCAGTCTGTTTGTTATAAATCAAATAGCCAATAAATAAATTTGCTTTAAAAAAAATAAGTATCAGAATCAGCCAATTTGCTATTTAAAAAAAGGGAAAAAAAGAAAATCTGATTCTGAATCGGCTATGATTGGTGCATCACTAATTCAAATATTAAATAAAAGGCCTCAAATTGGAAGTACAATCTGGGCAGTCTTTTTCTATCAATTCTTCAACAGATAGATCTTGTCTTTCAAGGCCGAGGTCAGGGATCTTGGGCCTAAAAAGGTTGGTGATCATTGCGTTAAAGGAACATGCAAATGTTATGGGAATGTTATTTTTAAATATTCTCTGGACGTTTTGTAGTACAGCACAGTCGTATGCATAGCCTTTCAAAGTATAATCCATTTGATATCGTGCATGAACGCACGCGGTTGCGTACAATTGCAATGCCACTTATGTGTGCGCTAAAGACAGCCATATTCTGCATGCTGTTAGTTCTTCAAAAAAGTATATGAACTATTAAACCTTTTCTAGTAGTATAAGATCAAAGAGCAGTCGTGGACTTCATTGCACTGGATATGTGTTGTGACAAACCTGGGCTTCTGCCTGATGTTGCAGCGCTGTCAGTGTGCGCTGATATTTCAGAGATTTCCCTTCCAAATGCTCTACTCAGGCATCATGCACGCTGTCTGGAATGCATTTATGTGTCCCTGCAGCACAAAAGCAGTGTTAAGTTGCTGGGGGATATTTGTAGCAATAGCCAACAATACATTGTATGGGTCAAAATTATACATTTCTCTTTTATGCCAAAAATCATTAGGATATTAAGTAAAGATCATGTTCCATGAAGATATTTTGTACATTTCCTACCGTAAATATATCAAAACTTAATTTTTGATTAGAAATATGCATTGTTAAGAACTTCATCTGAACAACTTTAAAGATGATTTTCTCAATATTTAGATTTTTTTGCACCCTCAGATTCCAGATTTTCAAATAGTTGTATCTCTGCCAAATATTGTCCTATCCTAACAATTTCAATTTTTAAAAAGTTGACCATTATGACTGGTTTTGTGGTCCAGGGTCACATAAACACTAAGCAGAAGCAATAAAAGTGTGGATTCACTCTTTCAATGTTTTATCATTTTTATCCATAGGACAATCTTCTGGATTTAGAGCTGGCCAAGCAGGGTCCCGATCCCAAAGACATGGAGGAAAAGGTTGCCAAGATCGGCAGCGTGCTGGATGACCTTCAGATGTGCTTCGCTCGCCTCTTAGCCGAACATGAAGCCACACAAGGTAAACTGAAGAAGCGCGTGACTAAATTAGAAAAGAAGATGACAGACGGAGCGGCGCTCTCTGAGATGCTGGACCCGGAGAGGAAAGAAGAGAAGGAATAGGATGAAAGCTGCAGTTAATCAAAGACCCAGAAGAAAAGCTGCAGACAAACCTGATTAAACAAATTAGTTTTAGAACTTTGAACAGAAGCCTTGTATATTT
Source organism: Sinocyclocheilus grahami (assembly GCF_001515645.1). NCBI lineage: Eukaryota > Metazoa > Chordata > Actinopteri > Cypriniformes > Cyprinidae > Sinocyclocheilus > Sinocyclocheilus grahami. The sequence goes on along the minus strand of NW_015506352.1, from coordinate 567,658 downwards.
TGTGGTCCGCCTGTGGTTTGGACTGGATTTGTGGGGATGGATAAAACTGTAGATACACATCAGATTTATCCTGGGCTGTCAGTCTACCACAGCAGTGTGTGAATGAAGAAGACAGCTGAGAAATCTTTGTTTGGTTCTTCCGTCTACCTGCGACTGGTAGCACGCAAATGTAAACCACTGAACAGATGATTGGTGTTCACAGCATTTATCTGTGGTTAGTACTGATTATATCATGTGTTTATTCTGTCATGTCTATCATGAGAGAATATAAAGATAAAATGAATCCTTTTTGTTAGCAAAAGTCTGTATGATCTAGTTTCACTCAAACCTCTTGTAATCAACATTTATACTTAGAGAGAAACACTAATAATGATGCTGCTCTAGCAATATCAGTTAAAAGTTTAATCAGAGAACTAAATGGGCTGTAAAAAAATTTAAATACATCTTCAATAAAGAATTTCTGACCAGACCCTTTCATATGGCGTTCGTGTTTTGACGCTGTTATTCTATGTACACTAGCAGTCAAAAGTGTTTGAACAGTAAGATTTGTAATGTTTTTTAAAGAAGTCTCTTCTGCTCACCAAGCCTGCATCTATTTGATCCAAAGTACAGCAAAAACAGTACAACTTTGAAATATTTTTTCTATTTAAAACAGCTGTTTTCTATGTGAATATCTGTTAAACTGTCATTTATTTCTGTGATCAAAGCTGAATTTTTAGCATCATTGCTCCAGTCACATGATCTTTCAGAAATCATTCTATTCTTCTGATTAGCTGCTCAAAAACATTTAATATTATTATTATTATTAAAAACAGCTGAGTAGAATTTTTTTCAAGTTTCTTTGATGAATAGAAAGTTCAGAAGAACAGCCCCCCCAAAAATACTGACTCTTTGAATGGTCTAGTGCAGGGGTGGTGAACTCCGGTCCTGGAGAGCCGCAGCCCTGCAGAGTCCAGCTCCAACCCTAATAAAAACCTACCTGCCTGTAGCTTTCTAGTAACCCTTCAGACCTTGATTAGCGTGTTCAGGTGTGTTTGATTAGGGTTGAAGCAAAACTCTGCAGGACTGTGGCTCTCCAGGACCGACGTTCACCACCCCTGATCTAGTGTATAGTGTTACAAAAGCTTTTTATTTCAGAGAGATTATGATCTTTGTATGTTTTAATTATTGATAATAGTCAGTGGTGTAGTGTAATGAAGTAATAATACTTCGTTACAGTACTTAAGTATTTTTTGGGAGTATCTGTACTTTACTTGAGTTTTTATATTTCAGCCAACTTTTACTTTTACTCCACTACATTTCCTAATTAAAATGTATACTTTTACTCCGATACATTTCCCCGAAGCATATTCGTTACTTGCTACAAAAGAGTCAGAAGAACACGGACTGCAGGAAAGTAGGGGCAAGTTCAAGCTCAAACCGGTGTGCACCGTTTTGTCAGCCCAATTAGCAGCATGTATATAAACCACGCGGTATTAAAGAGACAGCTGCACAATGTAATTAACATCAAAATAAATTCACAAGAGCAAGTATATTGTTTGCACATGTTTATTTACATTAAAGGCTAAATAACTGAAATAATAAGAGCACAAGTATAGATCGGTAACTTCTTTACGTCTGTCTAAATATCCTAATATAGATATATATCCAGTAGAGTATCCTAATATCGTTTCCTCAGGAAGGTGTGCTAGACACTGATTAATGTTACATAAAAATACTATACATATTTATATATTTCGCTATTGTATTGTGGAGTGACACTTTCATAAACTTTTCTATACTCCACAGAAAGCAGCTGCTTAAAATATTTAAAATATTTCACTTATTTTTCTGTATTTTGGATCAAATAAATGTAGGCTTGGTGAGCAGAAGATAATTATTTAAAAAACATTAAAAATCTTACTGTACAAAAGTTTTGACTGTTAGTGTGTTTATTTTTCCTTTACTAATGATGGACTGGTAACATGACAGGCGGCCGTGTCATTGAATGACGCGCTCTGAATGCTGACGGGAGTTGTAGTTTTTACGAGAGGATTCCGCCTCACCGCGCTCTGTTAACGACTACATCTCCCATCATGCTCTTCGGCGCTGCCGTCTTCCTCATGCGTCCTGATTCCAGGGCTGATCGTTAGAGTGAGACTCTTTATTTATATCAAATCATTTTTCTTAACATTTCTTGCATATTACCTCATGATTATAAACTGATTCATTCAATTACTAATTACAAGTTTAGCAATAGTAACGGTCGCTTTTATTGAAAGCTGACACGTGTTCTGTAACGCTTTCACCGTGTTTTACCGTGTTTCATTAGAGATCTTACGTTGTTTTGTCACTGATGCTACTCTCATTCACCATGTTTCACCTTTTTGCTGCGTTTCATTAGTGATTTGACAGTTTCATGTTGCAGTTCTACTCATGTTAGTGGTTTAATGGTGTTTGTTTGGGGTTTTACACTGTTTTACCATGTTTCTTCAGCGGGGTTAAGTTAGTTTTGTTTTCGATATTCATGACACATTCAGCGATAAACGGCAATAACTCCAAAACGACTTGCCCTAAAAAAATCGAATTCTACTGGTAGAAAACGTAATTGCATGTCCAAAATTAATCTTCTTTTTGTAATAACTTTCGTCAGCAGGAAGATAGCGACATGAGACCAGTGTCAATCAATAGAGGTGGACAGTGGACATCTTTCGCAACCTTTCATTTTACCCCTACTGGTAGAAAAGGGAATTGCATGTTCAAAATTAACCTTCTTTTTGTAATAACTTTTTACATCAGGGAGACAGAGGCATGAGACCATTGACAAGCAATAGAGAGCGACAGTGGACATCTTTTACAACCTTTCATTTTACCCCTACTGGTATAAAACGGAATTGCATGTCCAAAATGAATCTTCCTTTTGTAATAACTTTCGTCAGCAGGAAGATAGCGACATGAGACCAGTGTCAATCAATAGAGGTGGACAGTGGACATCTTTTGCAACCTTTCATTTTACCCCTACTGGTAGAAAAGGGAATTGCATGTCCAAAATTAATCTTCTTTTTGTAATAACTTTCGTCAGCAGGAAGATAGAGACATGAGACCAGTGTCAATCAATAGAAGGGGACAATGGACATCTTTCACAACCTTCAATTTTACCCCTACTGATAGAAAAGGGAATTGCATGTCCAAAATTAACATTCTTTTTGTAATAACTTTTTACATCAGGAAGATAGAGACATGAGACCAGTGTCAATCAATAGAAGTGGACAGTGGACATTTTGATGAAGACTAAGTTCCAGTAAAACACAGTATTTTCATAATTCTCTATGATCCCTTTAAATCCATCATTGTGTTTTTGTGTGTGTGTGATTGAGTGGCAGTTTCTCTCTGCAGATGACGAGGTTGTAGGATGTGACAGCATATGAAATGTAAAACTAAGTTTATAGTTACAATGTGTCTCCTTCCATTTACAATTGTTTATGAAAGCCAAAAAGTAGTACCTAAGCACTTGACAATGTTAAAAGGAATAAGTGATAAAGTCTTGGGCAGCTGTGACTGGGTATATTTATGCACAAAGCACAACAACAACAACAATAATAATAATAATAATCTAACAGCATTGTAAGGATAAAATAAACTCAGACACTTTGATCTCCTGAGAAACAAACAATACACTGGCATCTTCAAGACACCCCACAGAGGGGTGGTGCAGGAAACGCCTCTCTCACATATGCATTGCTTCCTCCTCATCCCCTTCCTTCCCCTCACCCATCCTTCTTTTCACCCAGCTCACTCAGAATGGTCAAGAATATAATGTTCTATATGAATGCAAATAAGATTTACAGTCATGTTTGGTTTCATTTGAATAGTTTCAGGGCGAGTGGTACAATGGTCGTAATCTTACCAAAAGATAATCCAGATCCCAAGAGTTAAAAGATACTTTGATTGCTGTAGAGGGTCATTACATGAAAATTACCTTTTGTTCCCATAAAGGTGTAGACCACCCAGGTCTGG
>NW_015506352.1:562677-563652 GCF_001515645.1 Sinocyclocheilus grahami | reverse complement strand
CTGAAGTTATTTTCTCAAGTAGATTAAGTGAAGGCTTATGTTTTCTGCAAATCTGCGTCCAGGATTAAGTGCACATTAGATCTCAGGAGATGAAGCATGGGGCGCATCAGGTGAGATTCTAAATTTCTGACTAACCGCTTGACATTACTTTAAGTTGTACTCAGTTAAGGTAACCATGTATATGATTTCAGAATTAAATATAGCTGCAAGCAGTGATGGCGGGCCCAAGCCGTCTGCAAACGCCATCCCAGAGGCATCAGGAGAACGGTGCACAGCGGGCACATGCATTTACAGTAACCCTCTGGCAGTCTGGTTTTAAGGGATACGGAAATTAAAGGGTTAATCCAAACTATTAAGACTGTGAAACACACATACACAGAACAATATATAAAACTTTAGTAAAACTTTACAATAAGCTTTCAGTTATTAACATTAACTATATTAATAAACATGAACAATAATTATATAGCATGTATTATTGTCAGTTAATATTCAAAACTTAAACATTAAAAAAATTGGTAACACTATTTACTAATGCTTAACTAATGATTCATAGTGTGCAGTTATTATAAAGTCAATTCATCCTTTATAAAGCATTGTTCCAACATTAATAGGTGTAGCAAATCAGCTCATGGAAAATATGAATAATTAACCACAACTAGTTATAATTAACTATTCATATTTTAGATCCACTGTAGATATTTAGCTGACCACTCAGGGTCAACCGTCTTGTCAATTCTAAGAACGTTAATTTCCTGGTTAAAGGAAATAACCTTCTTACTGCACAATTCTATAAGTTTGTAACGTAAATCTGCATGATTATTGACTCCGGTTATGAGTAAACAATGAACACGTCAAGTGTGATACAAATAAGGTTTTATTAACTACATAAACACTTAAACTAGTCTAACATACTACATAAACACATAAAGCCGGTCTAACATACACATACACACACACACACACACACACACA
>NW_015506352.1:558012-560285 GCF_001515645.1 Sinocyclocheilus grahami | reverse complement strand
TCTCTCTCTCTCTCTCTCTCTCTCCCTCCCCCTCTCTCACTCCCACTCTCAACACACACACACAGACACACACAGACACTCACCCAGCCCCCACCTCCTCCCTTTCTCACACAGGCAGTGGCAGAGTGAGAGCAGATGTCTTATAGTTTTTTAATTTTCTTTTATCCATAGAGTGTTGAAAAGTCTTGAAACTATGACTATTTCCTCAGAATGACTTGTTCTATGTATGTAAAAAGTTTTGAACTGTTTGGAAGCTGCATTTTAATAATACATCACAATTACTCTGTCATTTTTTCATGTTATTTTAACAAATCACCACGGCAAAACCGTTCAAGCTATCCAAAATCCATCCGCAATATAAGTTCCTCAATGTTTTGGTATCATGTAGAAAAAGTTTGGTGTGTATAGCGTAATTTTCCTCTGAGGAGTATTCATTAATTCACAGCTATATTTTTCCAAAAATCCATATTTAAATCAATATAGCTGACTTCCTGTTGGTCGTAGCTAATGACTGTAAATTAGAAAGTTGTCCGGCTTGATGAGATCAATATAGGTACCAAGTTTGGTGACTGTAGCTAAAACTAACCACCCAAGTTTTGTCAAAAGGTGGCGCTATAGAGTGCCTCTTCCACGCCCTTTTATGAGCTTTTCGCAGTGTCTATCTATAATTATTACTGATATGTGTGTTGCGTTTCAAGAAATTCTAAGCATGTTATCTGCACGAAAGTCACCGGAAAAGAATATTCAAGTTTGACACGTTGCCAAGGCAACAATATTTCAGATAACAATATCCCCTCACCAGTTTTACATCGGCCGTGTTTTGACATTATTCTGAAGAAGTTTGAAGCAAATCGGGTAAAAAGAAGATGATGAATTAAAAGCATTTTGAAAATGACACACTTCCTTTCGTCAGTTGGTGGCGCTATGACTTTGACTCCTAATAGTCACATGTATGCGATCGGCATCATACACCGAAAAAAACCCCGAAAGTTTGATCAAAATCAGACAATGTATGTATATGTTATAAGACACTTCCTGTTTCTCATTTCTCGCCATAAATTCATCGCCTCGCCACGAGCAAACCGTTCGAGATATCAAAAATCTCTTCGCAATTTAGCATCCCCCATGTCTTGAGATCATGTTCACCGAGTTTGGTGGCAATCGGTTGGAAATCCTCAGACAAGTATATCAAATTCCAGAGCATGTACTTTTTACACAGCCCTGAATAGCCAACTTCCTGTTGGGCGGAGCCTATGACATGCAGTGCAAAAGTTGTTCGGCTCAATGAGTTCTATATGTGTACTGAGTTTCATATAAAGTTTTCCGGCTGTGCTACACGGGGCGCCGTCCAGCTCTTCTACCACGCCCGGGTCCCAGCCTCTGCGGCGTCCTAATGGCCGCAGGTTCCAAAGCGTGTGCAAATTTTCAAGAGTTTTTGAATATGTTAAGGCCCCCCAAAAGCCCCAGAAGATTGAAAAAATAAATAAATAAAAAATCCTTAGAAAAACAATATCATTAGGGGATCAATAGGGCCCTGCGCCTTTCTGGCTTGGGCCCTAATTAAGTTGTACGAAGTTAGATTAGCTGTCGGGGTCTAGACAAAGGTGGTCTAGAACAGAGGTGGCGAACTCCAGGCCTGGAGAGCCGCAGCCCTGCAGCGTTCAGCTCCAACCCTAATTAAAACTCACCTGCCTGTAACTTCCTAGAAACCATTCAGACCTTGATTAGCTTGTTCAGGTGTGTTTGATTAGGGTTGAAGCAAAACTCTGCAGGGCTGCGGCTCTCCAGGACCGACGTTCGCCACCCCTGGTCTAGAAGAACCGCTGATTAATGTCAGAATATTATATGGTTAACCATGTATATGATTTCAGAATTAATTAAGTTGTACGAAGCTATCAGCTGTCGGGGTCTAGAAGAACCGCTGATTAATGTCGGAATATTACATGGGTAGCTGTAGGGGGCTAAACATTAGCCACAAACCTCTGAATAAGGATTAGAATGGCGAGTTTTGTGATCGCGGAGCCCACGCATAGCGGCCGGCGTGAGGCATCCTAAAAACGACATAGATACCTAGTGAACGAGTAAAATACAAAGTAAAGAGTTAATTAGAATAATCGAATGTAAGAATGATCAGAGACCGACAAATAACCAATGTGCCTTTCAACCTAAATTCGAAGTCATACTAAAATGGAGTCAGATTGAGTTAAACCTAAACTGAATAACTCCGAACCGAACACGCAAGAGACCTTCATCCGCCCCTGGATACCTTCCTT
>NW_015506352.1:552708-558002 GCF_001515645.1 Sinocyclocheilus grahami | reverse complement strand
TTTTTTGTCTTTAATATGCTATTTAGGGGCAGGTCCAGCTGAAATAGATGACATCACAATAATATGCTGGCATTGAAATAACTCATAATGGCACACAAGTCTCTGATAAAGTGCACATCAGCAGAAAAATATATGTAGGCCTTCTGAATTTCTGTACATACAAAAGTAATAAGTACTGATTATTTCACAGGCATCATTCAGACAACAACAGCTCTGCTTATACAATGCTATTAGCTCTATAAATAGCTTTGTTATTGAAAAGCAACTTGATTTTGAAAATAGCAATGCTAGCACCTCACTGTTGAGAAAGAATGGGTCAGAATGTGAGAGAAGTCTTGTTTGAAATATTACAAAATGTGAACTAAAAATAACATGATGATATTTATAATTATGCAAAACTATTGTACAAATATCTGGGGTTGGTACATTTTTTGTTGTTGTTTCTGAAAGTCTCACGAAGGCTGCATTTCTTTAATCAATAATATATTAAAATCCTAATTTTATGAAATGATTGCAATTCTGAAAGTTTTGTTTTTAATATATTTTAAAATGCATTTTATTCTTGTGATGGCAAACTTTAATTTTCAGCATCTTTACTCCAGTCTTCAGTAATCCTTGGTGCTCAAGAAACATTTCCTGTTATCAATGTGAAAATGGTTGTGCAGCTTAATATTTTTGTGCAAAGTGTGATCAGGATTTGTTGACTGAAGAGAAAGTTCAAAAGAACAGCAATTATTTAAAGTGAAACTTTTGTAAAATTATAAATGTCTTTACGGTCACTGTTGATCAATTTATTGCATCCTTGCTGAATAAAATAATTAATTTTTATATAAAAAAATCTTACTGACCCCAAACTTTTGAACAGTTCTGTAGATATTTACAGTATTACATTAATACAAAAATTTAAATGGTTACATTTCTTGTACAGTGAAATTTCAATATAAATAGCAGTAGTAAAGAAATTTTAATAAATTAAAAAATATAAAATGATTTATAATATTAGGACTGTCAAATAAATATGAATAGCATATAATCTCATAAATGTATGTACCGGAAATGCAGATAAAAATCTGTTCTAATCAGCTCATATATAATTGTACAGTAATTCAGATTTTCAAAGCATGAAAATTTATATTATATTCAAATATTGTTTTGCTTGCATTTACTGGAAAAAAAACACATGTCTGTGAAATGATACCTTGCTATCTGTCTCACTGACACTCTGTGACCTTGCTGGTCATCATATGACAGGAAATGAGAGCAGAAAAAACTGAGGAGAGAGATGGACACTGACAGACATGACACTGACAGGAGGCATTAGAGTGCTGTGGCAGGTCCAACAAATGATAGAACAGACACGTCACCTTGGGAACATTAGAAAGGATGTTGTCATCATTTAAAGCAGCTAAATTGATGACCAGATTTACCTCAAACCTGCAGTTATTCCAGTGGCTGAGATTGAAGAAAGTGCTTAGTCTTAAACAGCAGTTTGGTGCATTTGTGTATGAGGTCATGACTGCAGATGTCTCATGTCCTGTCCTGTCCTGGGCAGTCTTCTGCAGATGGTGTTCACACTGAGGCTGCATGCTAAACTTATGCATCTCCACTGATGATGTGTTCACATTTGGCCCCTGCATCATATCCTCTGCCATTATCGACAGACAGCAGGATGTCTTAATCTCCTGCTATGCAGTGAGTGCTGTCTCTGGCAGTGAGGAAGACCAGGCGGCCGTCCCTGGCAGCCCATCATAGCCCTGTTTTGGGCTTGTCTGTGTGTAAACCTCACACCCCTGGGCAGCGCTGAACTTCTGACCTGTGCTTGTCCTGGAGAGGTCTGTCAGCTGCTTTAATCCTTTAATCCCCACATAAAGAATTATTCAAAACAAAAAATACCCAAAACTACAACATAAAGCGAATGTTTATCTATACACCTATACATCCTTAAAGTAATGATATATCTATCTGTTAGTCTCAGCCTCAGACGTCACGCCCACAGACAGTTGGCTGAACGTCTGATGCATATGGTACCATCATAGACCAAGGTTCCCAGACTTTCTGCCATTAGTCTTAAGGTCTGGCTACGCGAGACTATCTATCTATCTATCTATCTATCTATCTATCTATCTATCTATCTATCTATCTATCTATCTATCTATCTATCTATCTATCTATCTATCTATCTATCTATCTATCTATCTATCTATCTATCTAAATATTCTGAGTTCTGTATCTCTCTGTGTTGTGTTTGTTTATTTTTTCTGTTAGGAAGATAACTGATCCTTTAACTCTTCTTTGTAATAGATATGCTTATAAATCAATAACAAGGCATTCATAACTGTATTTATAAACTGCTTACTAATGACTATTAATGTTGGGACAATGCTTCAGAAAGGATGAACTGACTATTTACTAATGCTTACCTAATGATTCATAGCGTGCAGTTATTTTAAAGTGTTACCAAATTATGTTGTCGGTTCCCTGTAAATTTAGTGCTTCTAGAATTTTTTTGTCCCAAAAACTGACAGAAAAGGATAAGGCCTAAGAGATTTCCTAAGCTGTAATGGAGGGAAAAAAAATGACTGATTATTTTTTTCCTGGTGATTAAAGAGATGTTAAAAAGTCTCTCTCTTTCTCTCTCTCTCACCCACCGCTTCTCTCACCCACTCTCTCAACACACACACACACTCACCCAGCCCCCCCCCTCCCCCCTTCCTCCCACAGACTTTACAACAAGGTTTCAGTTATTAACATTAACTATATTAATTAACATGAACAATAATTATATAGCATGTATTAATGTCAGTTAATATTCAAAACTTAAACATTAAAAAAATTGTTAACACTTTATAATAACTGCACACTATGAATCATTAGTTAAGCATTAGTAAATAGTCAATTCATCCTTTATAAAGCATTGGTCCAACATTAATAGGCATTAGTAAGCAGTTTATCAATACAGCTATAAATGTTTTGTTCTTGAGCATATCTATAATGTTTAATAATTGTATTTTCACACTTTATTAATGATCAATTTATCATTTCTAAATGAGTAAGTTATATACAAACCAGTTATTTAGGAGTTCTTAAGATCATTTAGAAAGTGTATGTAAATGATTAATAAACTATTTAAATGTACATTTATAAATCTTATATTTATAAATGTATAAATCTTTTTATTTAAACACATGATAATAGTTGCTCAGTGTGTTAATAAATACTTTATTTACATATTGCTGCTGTAATTCATGATTATGTCAGGTAGTTATAAAACATTTAGAAGCTGCCAGCCATCTATTTTTGTGAGCTCATCTAAAGTGAGGACTGTTTATACCTATATATTTATATCTATGCCTAAGAGAGTTCTTAAGCTGTTATGAAAAAAACAAAAAACAATTACTGATTATTTTTTTTCTGGTGATTAAAGATATGTTTAAAAGTCTCTCTCTCTCTCTCTCTCTCTTTCACATCCCCACTTTTTTATCTGTTAACATTAGATAATGCACTGTGAATTAACATGAACATTTTGACTAACATCAACAAACATTAATAAATGCTATGAAAATATATTGTTCATTGTTAGTTCATGTTAGTAAATGCATTTACTGATGTTAACAAATGAGACCTTATTTTAAAGTGTTACCAAAACCTAATGATTTATAAGCATTTTTTAACTATTCTATTTACCTATAATTTTTGTGAAATATTTTTGCCTTCATTACAGCTTAGTCTTCATCTGTGAGCTTATTTTTTCCTGTTTAAAAGTTTCTCTCTCTCTCTCTCTCTCTCTCACACTCTCCCCCTCTCTCTCCCACACTCTCAACACACACACACAGACACACACAGACACTCACCCAGCCCCCACCTCCTCCCTTCCTCACACAAGCAGTGGCAGAGTGAGTGAGAGCAGATGTCTTATAGTTTTTTAATTTTCTTTTATCCATAGAGTGTTGTAAATTCTTGAAACTATGACTATTTCCTCAGAATGACTTGTTCTATGTATGTAAAAAGTTTTGAACTGTTTGGAAGCTGCATTTTAATAATACATCACAATTACTCTGTCATTTTTTCATGTTATTTTAACAAATCACCACGGCAAAACCGTTCAAGCTATCCAAAATCCATCCGCAATATAAGTTCCTCAATGTTTTGGTATCATGTAGAAAAAGTTTGGTGTGTATAGCGTAATTTTCCTCTGAGGAGTATTCATTAATTCACAGCTATATTTTCCCAAAAATCCATATTCAAATCAATATAGCTGACTTCCTGTTGGTCGTAGCTAATGACTGTAAATTAGAAAGTTGTCCGGCTTGATGAGATCAATATAGGTACCAAGTTTGGTGACTGTAGCTAAAACTAACCACCCAAGTTTTGTCAAAAGGTGGCGCTATAGAGTGCCTCTTCCACGCCCTTTTATGAGCTTTTCGCAGTGTCTATCTATAATTATTACTGACATGTGTGTTGCGTTTCAAGAAATTCTAAGCATGTTATCTGCACGAAAATCACCGGAAAAGAATATTCAAGTTTGACACGTTGCCAAGGCAACAATATTTCAGATAACAATATCCCCTCACCAGTTTTACATCGGCCGTGTTTTGACATTATTCTGAAGAAGTTTGAAGCAAATCGGGTAAAAAGAAGATGATGAATTAAAAGCATTTTGAAAATGACACACTTCCTTCCGTCAGTTGGTGGCGCTATGACTTTGACTCCTAATAGTCACATGTATGCGATCGGCATCATACACCGAAAAAAAAAACGGAAGTTTGATCAAAATCAGACAATGTATGTGTATGTTATAAGACACTTCCTGTTTCTCATTTCTCGCCATAACTTCATCGCCTCGCCATGAGCAAACCGTTCGAGATATCAAAAATCTCTTCGCAATTTAGCGTCCCCCATGTCTTGAGATCATGTTCACCGAGTTTGGTGGCAATCGGTTGGAAATCCTCAGACAAGTATATCAAATTCCAGAGCATGTACTTTTTACACAGCCCTGAATAGCCAACTTCCTGTTGGGCGGAGCCTATGACATGCAGCGCAAAAGTTGTTCGGCTCAATGAGTTCTATATGTGTACTGAGTTTCATATGAATACGTGCAAGTATGTGCAAGCTATCCATCAAGTTTTCCGGCTGTGTTCCAGGGGGCGCCGTAGAGCCCCTCTACCACGCCCAGGTCCCAGCCTCTGCGGCGTCCTAATGGCCGCAGGTTCCAACGCGTGTGCAAATTTTCAAGAGTTTTTGAATATGTTAAGGCCCCCAAAAACCCCCGGAAGGTTGAATAAAAAAAAAAAAAA
>NW_015506352.1:534328-552676 GCF_001515645.1 Sinocyclocheilus grahami | reverse complement strand
AAAACAATAGGGCCCTGCGCCTTTCTGGCTTGGGCCCTAATAATAATCCTTACGAAAACAATAGGGCCCTGCGCCTTTCTGGCTTGGGCCCTAATAAGTAAAATAATGACAAATGTCTTTGAAACAAAAAAGCATGCTGAATTGCACTAACTGAAAAAATAATGCATTGCATTAACAGTGCTTGCATTTTTATGCCTTGTATTTTCAGGGCTTGCATTTTTAGGGGCTGAAATTGAACATAGTTGTATATTTAAGCTGTCAATATTTCAATTCAAAACATTTTACACATTTTCATAATTAAAAATTCAATAATTCATATTCACCTTCCAGAGTTCACTTCCAAAATATTCAGTCTGTTTAAAAATACGATGTATAATATTCGACAGGCAAATTTCAGTCCATTCACTTTACAAATTTGCTTCCACTAATTATACGGTGTTGTTGTTGAATACGGGGTTGACTCCCGTTGTCTGTTCATACAGACAGTATCTGAGAAGCTACTGTAAGTTGCTGTGTGAACGGGATATTTCGAGACTCACACCTGTAAGTAAATGCGGTTGTCAATCCCAAAAACTGACAGTGTGTGTGAATGTACCCTTAAAGTGGGGGAAGGTGCATTGTTTGCATTTAAATGTTGTGGGACATTCTGACACACTTAATGTGTGACGCACAGTAACAACAACAACAACAACAACAACTGAGAAATGTTAAAAAGGACAAGGGCGCTTGTCGGTTTCTGCTGTAAAACTTGAACTTGCGATGCCTTAAAGTGGACAATACTGGCTTTTGTGACAAAACGTGTTTAGGGTTCAGTGCTATATGTGGAGAATAATGCTCGGCAGTCAGTTCATTTTATATAAACATGGCGTTTATCGGTTTTGGCAAATGAACTCTTAATTTTGTACTTCAAGCAATTGGATAATTGTTTACCCTCTGACTCAAAGTTCCTTTCAAGGAAAGTCTGTTCACTCGACGGCCGTATTTGCAATGTCTCCAAGTAGCTCATCCAAGACCAAGTCCTATCTAAATGAATGGGGGAATTCTGAAATATCAAAAACTGCCCTATGAACTCACAAATAAATTACATATTTCAAATCAGCAACAAAATCTGAAATGAACTGCCCCATGAATGTTGTTTGTTATGTTCAAATAGCGTTAAAAAGCATATTTTTTCAGGCTAGACCAGCCAATGCACATGTGCAGTCAAAACGTGCTTATGACTGTGCATATGCATTGGCTGGTCTAGCCTCAGGTTTCTATGGGAACCGGAGCTTCTACTGGCCGCTGCAGTGACGCAATGACTTTGCCAATCAGCGATTGGCTCTTTCATTTAGAAGGTGTTGCAGTTTGTGAACTGTCTTTGTATTTCTATAGTCTTTCCGCCGACTGTAACCCAACAGCTGGGTTGGAGGGGGGAGGGGTCTATTGTTTCAGCGGTCAGTGAGATTGAATTTGCAATGTCTTCAAGTAGCTCATCCAAGACCAAGTCATATCTAAATGAATGTGGGAATTCTGAAATCTCAAAAACTGCCCTATGAACTCACAAATAAATTACATATTTCAAATCAGCAAAAAAAAATCTGAAATGAACTTCCCCATGAATGTTGTTTGTTATGTTCAAATAGCGTTAAAAAGCATATTTTTTCAGGCTAGACCAGCCAATGCACAAGCCTAGGCACATGGGCAGTCAAAATGTGCTTATGACTGTGCATATGCATTGGCTGGTCTAGCCTCAGGTTTCTATGGGAACCGGAGCTTCTACCGGCCGCTGCAGTGATGCAATGACTTTGCCAATCAGCGATTGGCTCTTTCATTTAGAAGGTGTTGCAGTTTGTGAACTGTCTTTGTATTTCTATAGTCTTTCCGCCGACTGTAACCCAACAGCTGGGTTGGAGGGGGGAGGGGTCTATTGTTTCAGCGGTCAGTGAGATTGACCCAGCCACTAACCCAACAATTGGGTAACACAAAAACTACCCAACACTGGAAAAAATAACCCAACATAATGACCCATGAGGCTCAACCCAGTGATTGGGTTGAAAAAATAACCCAGCGTATTTTAGAGTCTATACAACTCCACCTGTATACAGTGTGTAAAGAGAGAGAAAAAAAACATGAAACATATATTTATAAACATTTTATAAACATATAAAAAACATAAATATTTATAAAATAAATAAATATTTAATTTATAATATATTTTCGTTTCAAAGGATGAGGAAAATACAGTAACTTGAATATCTTTGCAGCTCTGGAAATAGCAAAGTGCTGTGCTTGTGCTGTAGACTGATAAAATAAAAAGTGAAATAGGCCTACACTCTGGGGCATAGCCATCATTTCAGAAGTGAAGGGGAGAAAAATGTCAAATGTATTTATTTATTTTTAATTGACAAGTTTTATTTTTATCACAGAATAAGGCAGAATAGTTTCTATACTGTAATAAATACAATGTTCATTAGCACTACATTATTCATATACTTTATTACATGGAGATAACTTGAAAAACACACATAAACCAATATATTGTTGAAATCGTGTGTTTAATGTCTTCACGTTTCATCAGTTCAAATGTTTCTGCCTTTTATTCAGCTGAAACAACGATAGCTGGATACCTTTGTCCATATTAGGGATTTCCTGGCATGTTATTACTTCTATGAGTCTGTCTTGGGCTTTCTGTGTGAGAGTGCTCTCCGGCTTCGAGTATGAATGAAACATACACTGCATGAGAGTGTTGAGTGTTCCATGATGTTCATGTCGCCTTATTCTGATAAAACATCAGGTCTTGCACAGACTATCTTGACTCTTTGAATTTAAATCTAGATTTATTCACACCGGCCTTTGAAAACCTCTAGGCCTATGTGAACACACTTGCCAGGAAAAAAAGTGCGGGGACGAATTAACATGTTATTAAAAGTGTGTGTGTGTGTGTGTGTGTGTGTGTGTGGGGGGGGGACGTATTCCCCACGTATTAAAATAAAAGACAGATAGCAAGTATGTCTACGTAACCTGCTGGAATGCATCACTGACTTGTTAAATTAAAGTTTCAAACCTTTTATCTGTGACAGTAATGGTGTTAAAATAAATATGCACACCTCAAATACTGGCTAAATTAAGCACATTTCAAGCACTATCACTGTAATATTTCACTCTGACAGTAGTCAGATAGTTGAAACATTAAGCATTTAGCCTAGTCATTTGCTTCATTATTTTTAATATTAATTCACAAGTAAAAACATCACATTTACACTTTATTGAGCAAACGGTGTCAACCGTCCCTTTGCGCCATCTGGTGGTTATTTCGCGAACGAGTTTCATATGTGACTGATTTGCATTTGCCGCTGCGGCATTGACGTGGCGGTAAGCGTGGAGGTAATAGGCATTTTAGTTGACTACCTACTGTACATATATAACTTGTTCTGTGTCAGAACGCTTTGGGGAATGCTTCTGCATAACCACGTTGCCCGCGCTTTATTACAGGTGGGGATACACACGATTTTTGCGTTGCTTGTCTGGGAGGAGAGCATGCTCAGTCAGCTCTTGAGGGGGTTGACTGTCCACATTGCGAGTGGCTCTTGCTACGTACACTCCGCTCCTGCCAGGTGCTCTTCGAGGAGGGCACCCTGGTGAGCGTTCCTCAAGGCTCGGGTCCCACGTCTGCTGAGGCAGAGCAGCGGCTGCAGTCGTGGGGATCGCAAATGGATCTGGTGGAGGGGATGGAGATGGGCTTGTCCCTTTCTTCACCCTCACCAACCAGTTCTAGCACTCTGAGGGTTTGAAGCACGCACAACTGTTTCTTCCTCCTGGGGAGAGGGTTCGATGCTCCACCTGTCTTCCTCTTAGGAGGTTGATGTGGTGGGCATCTACGAGGATGAGACTGTGGATTCACCACCCCAGTCTATCCAGTACAATGAGCTGCTGGAGGTAGTGACTCAGGCGGTGGCCAAGCTTAACATTGTTTGGTCCGCTGAGAAGCAGGACAAGCGTACTAAGGTTAAGTTGAACGAACGTTTCCTGCGTTCTAAGCCACTACCTCCATGCCGGGATCTTCTGTCACGAGGTGTCTAGATCATGGGGGAAACCTTTTTTATCCTGCATCTTCAGCCCTGTGGTAAATAGTTATTCAAACATCGGGAGCACAGCTATGGGGTGATGCCACGGGTAGAGAAGATGCTTGCAAGCTATCTGTCTCCCAAATCTGCATCCTCTCTCAAGGCCCCGTCATTACCCATCAAGCCGCTTAGAACAGTGGTTCCCAAACCTGTCCTGGAGGCCTCCCTGCCCTGCACCTTTTGTATGTCTCCCTTATCTAACACACCTGATTCCACTCATCAGCTCGATAGTAGAGACTGCAAGAACTAAATTGGGTGTGTCTGATTAGGGAGACATACAAAATGTGCAGGGCAGGGGGTCCTCCAGGACAGGTTTGGGAACCACTGGCTTAGAACATCCTTAGCTTTGGTGGGTAAAGCGTATACGGCAGCAGGTCAGGCTGGGGCTTGCCTGAACACTATGGCGGTTTTGCAGGCATACCAAGCCGACCTGCTCAAGGACCTTGATGAGAGCGAGGAGGTGAAGGCCAATGACAATGTTGGGCTGCAGACTTGTCTTTCCAGGCCACCAAATAGACCGCTTGAGCCATCGGTCAGTCTATGGCAGCCTTGGTGACTATGGTGAGACATCTGTGGCTGAACCTGTCCGTGATTAAGGACAAGGACAGGTTCTTCCTTCTGGATGTCCTGCTTGTGCCTACTGGCCTGTTCGGTGACGCAGTTAATTCTGTCATTGACAGTTTTCAGGAGGCCAAGAAGCAGGCGTATGTGTTCCAGCGGTTCCTACCTCGCCGCACTCATGTCTATCTGTGGCTGAACCTGTCCGTGATTAAGGACAAGGACAGGTTCTTCCTTCTGGATGTCCTGCTTGTGCCTACTGGCCTGTTCGGTGACGCAGGCGTATGTGTTCCAGCGGTTCCTACCTCGCCGCACTCATGTCCTTGGGGCTGCTAGATGGGAGCAGCCCCAGCCGTCTACCAGCTCCTTGTAACGTGAGGCTCTGGACCATGTGATATGTCAACATTTCTGTGTTTTTCTGTCAATATGGGGTGCTGTGTGTACATTAATGAGGAAAAAAAATTAACTTAAATGATTTTAGCAAATGGCTGCAATATAACAAAGAGTGAAAAATTTAAGGGGGTCTGAATACTTTCCGTACCCACTGTATATTTATTTAAAAATGAAACAACATACTTATTCTGATCAGTCTTTATTAAAATATATAAAAGAAAAAAGTGGTTATACTAAATTTGATTAGATTTGTAATGATTACAAACTTAGTTTTTGTAATAAATAAATAAATAAATAAACAGGACACATTCTTATGTGTTTGGACAAATTAAATTTGGATTTAAAGTCAAAATTTAAAGCTATGTTAAATTATTAAACTTTCATTGTTTTGTTGTTTGAAAACCACTTTTTGTCTTTGACCCATGTATAATTTATATTTATTAAATTATTTTTGTTATTTATATGTTAAATCATTTTTGTTATTTATGTGTTATTTATATGTTACTTATACAAGACCTCATACCCTCTATATATTTAAAGCTAACTCTAACGGCGCTTCTATCAGAAATGGAAAACAAATATTTACTTGAACTCTGGATGAACTTTGGCATGTTACGTAAAAAAGTGTGCTGTTTGTTAATTTGAAATGCATGAGTCAAGTCAAGTCAAGTCTGCTTTATTGTCAATTCTTCCACATGTACAGCACATACACACAGAGAATTTAAATTGCGTTACTCTCAGACCCTTGGTGCATACAGATAACACTAGCAGTAGAACATAAATACAGATAGATAAGGTTAAATATAAAATACAACTATACAAATATACAAATAAAATATAAAAAAATATATAAAGCAGCACAAGGCACATGGCAGATAGAGTGCAAACCAGTGAAGTAAATAACAGTGCAGATATAATGATTTGTAGTGCAAAAATATCTTATTCAGACTGATTAAAGTGACAGTGTGTGTGTGTATTTGGGAGGGGGGAGTGGGAGAGTCCGTCAGAGGGTCAGAGTTCAGTGGTGCGTGTGGCAAAAGAGGGGAGGTGGGGCAAGGTCGGGAGGGAGTTCAGTTTCCTGACAGCCTGATGGATGAAGCTGTCCTTCAGTCTGCTGGTCCTGGCCTGGAGACTCCGCAGTCTCCTCCCTGATGAGAACTGCTTTGGTGGTGCCATTGACAATAATCTGTCGCCTTCCCCTTTGCATGTGTTCAAAGGCTTCCGTCAGACGAGCCATGGGGTACTGTCTGAGACGCCTGTATATCTACTGATTTTTATGCTTTGGAGATGAAAGGTTCTCATTAGAGAAAAAACTAAATGATAAGTATAATTATAGAGTCAGTCGCCCAAGAGAAGAGAGAATGGAAAAGAGAATATGGGCTGTTGATGGTGATTACACTGTCTCAAACTCCAGAAAGTGGATGTAAGGAGAGGATAGGTGGATAGGGATAGGTGTGAAATTTGTCTACCGAAAGAACTCTTTATGAATAATTAATTTGGGTTATGTTTGCGACCCACACATCAAGCTTATCATGCTTATCTGTACCATGTGTTTATCTAAAAAAACATTTAATTAAAGCCATATATTGTGTTTAAATAACCGTTATTATCACTCAAAGTGCTGTTTTTAACTTACCTCAAATGTGTACTTTATAAAAGCCCTTTAAACTGTACTATACATTTGTACCGCATTACAATATTAATTTCCTATGCAGTAATCTCAGTAGCTTCAAGGCTGGGGTCATAGAGAGTGCTGCCAGAATGCTGTTCGCCAAATTCAAAGCAAAAATACCATGGTTTACATTAACATGCTCTTTTTAAGTGCTTTTAAATGGATGCCAGGCTTACCACCGCTTCATTTCAGCTCAAGAAAATAGCATAATCCCCTCCCCCCTCATTATCTCAGGAGATAAGGTGTTATGCTCAAAGGTCTTTCTGCAGATATGCTTTCTCCCTCAATAACACCTTTCCAGTGTTTCAATTATGAACATGTCCACTCTTGATTGTCTAGTTAGATGGAAAATATGATTTCACATTACTGAGTGGGTTGGGCAGATCTATAGATTTCTGGCATTTTCATGAAGAGAACATTGTCACAAAGGCATTTTGGGTTTTTTGATGAGTTCTGTACCAACTTTTTGTTATATGCAGTACTTAGACATTCGTCCTTAATTAGCGCCATTAGTTTTCCACCTAAAAATGCTGACTGAATGAAAAGATTGACCTGCTTGTAGCCTGCCTGATTAAATTACCTCAGATTTCCATTTTTCACCAAACAAGCACCAGCCATTCAGGTCACGCTCACAAAAATAATATTCCTCATTAAGCAGCATACTCATCTTGTATTTATTACAAATATTGTGTCTTTTTTGTACTCTAACCTAACACAAATAGTTTTTGTACAAAAACAAGGAGAAATCTCTCACTCACTTGCCCCCCTTCAGATCTCACGTCATCAAGGAGCCCTCCTATCGCTCTCAGAGAGGCTTCTGGGGAGCGGAAGTGATTAAGAACAGAGTGCCACTCCAACTGCTATTCTGAGTCTTTCTATCAGTAATAACGGAAAAGACTAACGCATAAAGAGTGCTCTCCAGATGGCAGCAATTCTCTTGATATTTAAAGTAGATTTTTGTCATAAATGGGTCTTTTTGGCAGGTACACCACTGAATGCTGTAAATTACTAGCAAATAAACTGAAATTTCTCAAATTTCAGGAGGCAAACTGAATATGAATGTTTGGAATTGTACAGTTTCAATGTAAAGTTCACTGAAAGATCAATGAATGGTGTGACCGGGGTGTCATTAGACTTGGTTACTGTTTCCATTTTTATAAAAAAATACTGTAATCCAGTGGTTCTCAAACTTGTCCTGGAGTACCCCCTGCCCTGCACATTTTGTATGTCTTCCTCATCTATCTCACCTGATTCAACTCATCAGCTCATTAGTGGAGACTGCAAGACTTGAAGTGGGTGTGTCTGATATAGGGAGACATACAAAACGTGCAGTGGTACTTCATGGAGAGGTTTGAGAACCCCTGCTGTAATCAAATGGTGTTTTGGGGTTTTCACAAGTGCATTCAATCAGAACACCATACTAAAATACAAGTGTTTCCTGCCGTAACACCTCTACTGATTCTACATCGCAAAACAGAGCGCCTGTTCTTTTTAGTGAATCACAAACATACAGCACAACCAGTGTAGTCCAATTCAACAATCGAATGGTTCTCAAGAGTCGGTCCCTTTTTAGTAAATCAAAAACATAACTCTCTACACTAAAGCTACCTTTCCACTATCTCCGACATTCACATGAGATTGTAACAATTCTCCCCCTAGTGGCAGTCACACAGAACTTTCAAATTGGTTGTGAACCAGTTACTCTACTCATTCACCATGGTAAAATGAATGAATAATGAATGCAGGAAAATAAATGGCCACCAATATGGCAAAACACCAGGTTTTCCACATACACGTATTTTCCAAGTATACATACACATATGATCAGAAATCCATGCAGCTCTGTGCTACTCTCCATTGGAAATGTATGACATCCGGTCTGTCATTTTTCAGAGATAGAGAAAAGGTGGCTTAATTCTATACAAAGGTAAAAATGCATTTGAGTGATTATATATATATATATATATATATATATATATATATATATATATATATATACACACACATATATTTTTTATATATATATATATATATATCAGCGCCGGTTGCAAGCTTCCACAGTGCGATGGCTACTCTTTTCTTTAGAGGAAGTTTGTGTCCCGTCTCTCCATCTCTGGACGCAGGTTGTTGCATAAGTGGATAAATGTTTCTTCGGACATTCTAAAGTTCTCCAGCCACTGAGTGTCAAACCGGGAACAATCACATCCCACCACTCTGAAGCTAGGTTAAATGTCCAAACAGATGGTCTGTTGCGGCAACTTTTTTGCAAAATGTGGAAGCTCTGTAATACACAGAATACGCATTTTAATATGTTATACTGGCAGTTAAGTTCATTATTTGCTTTGCTAAAGAGCTGGTTGTCTGGTGCAGTCATAACAACCTGGAGCTTAACACGCTCAAAACTGTGGAGATGATAGTGGACTTCAGGAGAAAACCCCCTGCACTCCCCCCACTAGAGGATAGTCCGGACTGCTGAGTGAATCACTGTTACACCCCTCCCTACTCTCCAAGAACTGTACTCATCCAGAGTGAGCAAAAGGGCTGGCAAAATCTAGACCCCTCACATCCAGCACACTCCCTCTTTGAACTGTTGCCATCTGGTCGGCATTACAGAGCACTGAGCACCAGAACGGCCAGACACAGGAACAGTTTCTTCCCTCAGGCAATCCATCTCATGAACACTTACAATAAACGTGGAACACACAACACTATTATATATTATTTATTTAATGCACATACTTCTTATATTTCAAATTTGCACAAATCATACCTGTAAGGATAAAATAAACTAGAATACTTTGATCTCCTGAGAGGCAAACAATGCACTGGCATCTTCAGGACACCCCACAGAGGGGTGGTGCGGGAAACGCCTCTCTCACATATGCATCTGTGCCTTTTCATCTCCTCCCTCCACTGGATTCACTCAATTAGAATAATCGAATGTTAGAATAATCAGAGACCGACAAACAACCAATGTGCCTTTCAACCTAAATTAGAATTCAGATACTAAAATGGAGTCAGATTGAGTTAAACCTAAATTGAATAACTCTGCGCGCTGAAAAGACCGAACACGCAAGAGACCTTCATCCGCCACTGGATACCTTCGTTGGGCCAGGTGCGCGGACCTTACATACCTGTACATATATAATTGTCTATATTATATATTGTGTTTTTGTTATTTTGTACATTGTCTATTTTGTATATTTGTATATTATTATTTTTATTATCTGCGTCCTGTCTTGTCACTGTCATTCTGTTGCACTCTGGCGCTTCTGTAACTAAAACAAATTCCTCTTACGTGTAAACATACCTGGCAATAAAGCTCATTCTGATTTTGATTCTGATTCTGATGTGCGCTTATCACAGAGACATTTGGGGCACAGAGACTGAAGTGAGATTGAGTTTACAGCTGACGATCGGCCATGAGAGTCTCCTCTACACTGATCCACCAGGAGAATAATTAGTCGAGCAGAGAGAGTGTACAACTGACTGAAGCAAAATTATAGAATTAGCTGTATTGAACCCATTCATTGTCTCCGTGGACTACACCTGAATTGAGGAGGCAGAGAGAGTCAGTCCGACTGACTGGAATTTTAAGGCATTCAATCTAATTCCATGCTGCCAGGTATCAAAAGGCATTGGAAAAGGTACAGCCTGATTATTAATTCTCTCCCTGTCAGGAGTTGCAAGGTCTGTCCTTCAGAATCAGGGAAGCACAGCCTGACATGTTTGTTCAGCTTGAGTACAATGTAAAGAGCTGTATTGCTGTTGCTTATAAACATGATGCTTTTACCTTCAGGGTTTAAAGGATAAGTTCACTGATTTTCTGATTAGCTTTGTTACAATGTCAGCAGTTTGTGTAAATGAACAATGTGTACTCTTTCTCCATGTTACCTGCACCCACATATCCCCTTTTATTTCCAAGCAAAAGTCTGCTGAATGATATAACAGACTTTTAACAGATCCAGGGCTTTTGTACAGAGCAAGCTTCTGCATTTTTGTATTCTTGCCCACAGACAGTCGGATCAATTTAGGGGCAGTACCAAAATCAAAAGTGCATTATGGGTGTTGAAGTTTTGGCAAAAGGAAGCAAACCCCCCCCCCCCCCTCTATAGAAAATCAATCAATTAATCAATCAAGGCCACACTGGCAAGAATACAAAAATGCAGACGCTTGCTCTATGATTCAACTGTAAATCAGAAAAGACCAGTAGCGAACCATTACTCTTGAGCCTAGGCCCTCTCCCCCTACCCTTGTCGGGGGGAAAAACTACCAGCCTAGCTTATGGTGTCCTCTTCTAAAAGTCATCTTTGACAATTCCACCTCTGAAACAAGAGGCTATCCATCCTTAAGGCGGTCGCACAACGGATGACATGTGCAGCCCTGCACCGCGCCGCACCACATCTTTAAAATTCCATTGATTGTTTTCCATGAATGTATGCACACCGGTGGCGCCACCGGCGACTGTTCGCGGATCCCGACTCCGGGCGCTGTTCATAATCCTGCCGCGCCACAGAGCGCCTCAGTGCCACTCACATCATGTTCCATTAAATTACATTATATTTGTCCCAAATTATTGTTAATGTACATAATGACTTCATCCTAGGTTAGAAGATTGTGTATTGTGCATTTTTTAGCAAAACATTTGTCTTTCTGTGGCTCTAATAAATTCCGTGATTCATTGTGCTATAGATCGAGAAATTTCTCATCCCGTTTGCTGACGCGACCAGTTCAGTGTGTGATACGTGTTGCAGCGGGGCACCACTGTGCTTCTAGTCCGATGTGCGACCGCAATAGGATGAAAGATATGTTTGGTCAATTCATTCGAAATTACTCCCCCATTGATTTACTATTGCTTGGCCCTCTGTAATTTCATAGTTGGACCACGAATCACAAAAACGCTAGGCGGAAACATTAAAATATGGAAAAAATGGGCGGTGTTAATAAGTCCATTCACTGAATACGCAGATTTGAAGAGTTTTTTTTTTTTCCACAGAGGTTGTATTTATTTTATTTAGATGATGTTTGTCAAATTATGAATTGCTTAAATAAAATTAGTAATTTTTTTTTATTATTAAAAATATATTTTAAAACGTTTATTTAAAAATGGTCAATATTGTTTTTACAATAAGGCCCTTACGGTTCCCCACTGGAAAAGACAAGTACACTTACACACACACACACATGTCTGGTCAGCTATCCTTGTGGGGACTCTCCATAGGCGTATTGGTTTTTCTACTGTACAGACCGTATATTCTATTGCCCTACACCAACCCTACCCCTAAACATACCCCTTACAGGAAACTTTCTGCATTTTCAAAAAACTTAATTCTGTATGATTTATAAGCTTTTGTACCCGTGGGGACCACAATTTAGGTCCCCACCGTGACACGAGTCCCCATGAGTCTGTGTGTAGTCAGGTTTAAGTCCCCACCAGGATATATAAACCAGTGCACACACACACACAATCAAAGAAACATCCAGAAAGCATAAAACTTCATTTGCACCAGGGGGGCATCCATGCATTAAACAACAGCGCTGTCCATTGGAACTGTACGGCCTCGCTTTTAAAGTTATTTGTATGGAAGAGGTGGAGCATTGTTGATTTTGCCTCTCTTCCTTTCAACGTCTCTGTCAGTGTTTAAACTGTCTGGACACTCAGTTGGGAAAACGGATCTTAATTCTTATTCAGAGTGGAATGACAGCTTAGAAGTTCTGAAGGTATACTTTAGTGCTCCCAAGACAGCACTTTCTCAGGCTTAACTTTATTACAGAAGTATATAATTTTCCCCTTGCCAAACCCTTGCCAAACTCTGCAGAGGTTCTAGGACCCCTCTCTGATGTCAAGGATTCCCACTAGGCCACTCAACTGAAGATGACACACAATAATTCATATTCAGACATTTAAAGACAAAGGCATAACGATCCACTGTAATGCATTCCAAACAAACCACTGGAGCAATCTTTTAACTGTTTGACTGTATCGATGGAAATTGAACCACTGAGCTATTCTTCTGTCTATTATTACCAATTACATTAGTGTCGTGTGCAGAATAAATGTGAAGGGCCTGCACAAATGGAATATGTAGTTTTAGTTGTTTATGCTGCTCAAATGCACTACACTCTTCGCTTGACAAATCTGTTATTTATTTTTTTGGTTAATGACATTGTTGGATGCAACCCAAACTGATTATTTCATTAGACAACATAGGAACCTGATTTTACAAATTATATTTTTGTTTGAGTACTGCTGTTTTGTCTTTATTTGTTTTGAACTAAGCATTTAAATATCTTCCGTCATGTTGCAGTCTTGCAGTCATGTACTTTTATTGCCTAATGTATGGACATAAAAAATAGACTGGCATTATCTTATGTAAACTCATTTAATCCTTTAATCCTTAGAGTAAAATCGTACTATATTCGTTCTCTGCCAGTTTTCACACTCCTTTTTCCTTTTACTGAGAGCTGGCATCAGTCCACTTTACCAACGAACAGCTTTATCTTAATCCTTTTGAGACCCTTGGACCATATTCAGACTCTATCTGCTCTAGGGGCATAGTGTGGATGGCCAAATGTTTTGACCCTCCTTTCTGTCTTTAAATGGATTCGTAGGTGGGTCTGTGGTGAGATCAGATGAAATTTGGACCTTACAAATCATTATAATCCCTCCATGAAAAACTTTCCAGGGGCGGAAAATAATTGTTCTCTTCAAAACTTTTAGTTTGTCAAAAAAAGTAAATGGCTGAACAGAGAACAGACATGCATGCTAAACTTTCAGCTGCCAATACAATCATTTCAGTGTTCCGTATGGTTGCTTTCACTGCCAGTCAATTTTTCACCTGGTTGCTCAGTCATGGCTGATTGTGCAACAACAGATGTTGCTGAAATGTTTGCTTTAAGTTTTAAGATTAAATAAGGTTCAGTTATGAAATATGTTTTAATAACTGCATTCTTACTTAGATGCAGAATATAAAGATGTATATAATGGTGATCAAAAGTTTGGAATAATTAGTAATAATGAGAAATGTTTTTTTACTTTTAGTCATTTAGCAGACGCTTTTATCCAAAGCGACTTACAAATAAGAAAACGTAATTAAAACTAAAAGCTAAAACTCTATAAATACTATATACTGTATATACACATTTAAGAAAATAAAATAAATTGAATAAAAATGACAAATGCATACAACTGTAACGCCCCTGTGGACTGTTTGTTGTGGTTTCTTCCCCTCGTGTTGGTTTAGCCCGTATAATCATTAGTTAATTACCCTCATTGTGTTCACCTGTCTGCCCCTCGTTATCTGCCCTATAAGTTCCTGTCTCTTGTATTCCAGTGCTGTCGGTTATTATGAATGTTACCCTGAGTGTATGTCTCTCTCTCTGCCTTGTTGGCGCTACATTAAATATCCTTCTTTTGAAGCCTTGTCGTCCTCGTCATCCTGCCTGCCTCCACACACCCGGACCGTGACAGAGTAACTGACCCTCAAGTAAAGTATAGCGGCGTCTTTCCCTTCATTTGTTTTTTTCCAGTTTTTGTCAGTTTTGTTTTTGTTTTGTTTTTTATGGATTACCCCGCCTGTCCCATGGCCTGGCCAGCCAGCTTTTCGGGTGAGGCAGCCTTCGGCAGCGGGTTCTTGCTGCAATGTTCCCGCTACCTGGAGATGCAACCACACCTGTTTGTGACTGAGCGGGCCAAAGTGTCATTCATTATCTCGTTGCTGTCTGGACGAGCCTTGCAGTGGGCCGAATGGCTCCTGATCCCCAGTTCCGCCCAGGAAGGGCATAACACTAAGCCAAACACCAAAAAACAACTACATATGTGTATGTACAGCCACACACATATACATGTACATATATATATATAAATACATCCAATATGTATTATTTCAATTCCATTTTGTATGTTGAAGTACTGAAATAACAAAAAAAACTAAAACTTAATAAAAAACCTATATAGACATAATAAAAAAACTAATAAAATGACAACATTACTACAACTGTAACTAAAATAGATAACTAATACAAATCAAACTACATTAGTTTATCAGTAATCCTAAAAAAAATAACACTGAGCCAAACACACACGCTAAAATAACAACAACTTACTGACACATAGTAAGAAATGGTTATAAGCAAAGCACAAGACACTGACAAGTTACGAGATACAGTACGAGACCAAACACGATTTCAGCACGTCTCCACAGAACACCCTGGACAAATGGCCAGTCCATCATTTATAATATTTTAAACCTAAATTGTTAGAAATATGTGTACAGTACTGTTCAAAAATTTGGGTTCAGTAAGATTTTATATATACTTTAAAATGTATTTTATTCCTGTGATGGCAAAGCTGGATTTTCAGCAGTCATTACTCCAGTCTTCAGTGTCACATGATCTTTCAGAAATCATTCTAATATGATGATTTGGTGCTTAATACATATTTCTTATTATCAGTGCAGAAAAAAGTTGTGTTGCTTAATATTTTTGTGGAAACCGCAATACATGTTTTAGGATTCTTTTATTTTTTTAATTGTTTTTTTTAATGTTTTGTAACATTAGATATGTCACTTTTGATTTATTTAATGCATCTTAAAAACATCTTACTGACCCCAAACTTTTGAACGTTAGTATATTCACATGCCATTTACAGCTCAGGTTATTGGTTGAAAACAAGCTGGCTGCTGAACTTTTAGCAGCCATGAACCAATGAAGTGTCCTGCTCAGCACACTGCTTTTGAGATGAATGGGAATGGTAAAAAAATAACATCTCCATGTATTATAGACCTTTTTGCTTTCTACATAAAATAATAAATAAAAAATATTTCTCCCAAAATTTCTCAAAAAAACAACAACAACAAAAAAAGACTTGGATGAAATGTCCTTTTTATGTATAAAAAGCACCTCAAAAGACTAAACCTCATTTTAAATCAGTGAAGGGACCTGATACAGATAATAGCCCTCTTGTGCTCCTTTTGTTGTGAAATGGAAACATTCTTCACAATCAGACATAAAACAGTCCCGGAGGGGCAACTATTTGGAACACTAAGCATGCAAATGCTCAGCAGGACATACCTGCCTTACAGAAATCCTATTGCTATTACCAGGGTAGATTTAGACTAATCTCCTGTACCGCTACTTCAGCTACCACCACTTTGAACAAATGTCAAATTAGTCAGTAAGTCAGGTCATTTTTTTTTACTTTTGCAGTACTGATATGGAAAGTGAAACCATTATGCATTGAGGATGTAGAACTGCCATGTTGTTCAGAGTGAGAGAGAGTTTCCATAGTGACC
The DNA here is from genome assembly GCF_001515645.1 of Sinocyclocheilus grahami. NCBI lineage: Eukaryota > Metazoa > Chordata > Actinopteri > Cypriniformes > Cyprinidae > Sinocyclocheilus > Sinocyclocheilus grahami. Next base: position 536,654 of record NW_015506352.1, on the reverse strand, counting down.
CGCTCCATTTATACACTAGAATGCATAAGGATACATGCTGTTATTTACAAATGTATACATAATGAGGCCTGGGGTGTCTCTTTAGCTGCTCATAATCCTGAGGCTGTAACACGTCATGGTTTAGCGATTATATTAGTAGAAATCTTGATGTTCCTGCTCAGATCAGAGAGTGAGTCAGTGTGCTGTAGGCTAACTCTCACACACACTGCCTGCACTAATCAGAATTACAGTTTCATCTGCTCACTAATTTCCCTGTGACAGTGGAACGGGAATATTTCATCCGTCTCCCTTATTATCTTTTTGCTCCAAATCCGACACACAGTTTGTTCTCTTTCAATGCATGAGAGAGGGTGGCGTGTAGCCGCAACGTTTTCCCATGTTCAATAGAGACATCAACTTTCTCTCTTTCACCTTAAACCCCCATTCTTTACTCCCTCACCCGCCATCCCCCCATCTTTTTGTTGCATTTTCTTGTGAAGTTGGCACACTTCAAAGCTTGCGGATTGACAGGAACGTAGACTAAAAGCTCCCATTCATCTAGCGGGTGGAATTAGGTTGCCGTCTCTCTCAAGCACTACTTCAGAAAGCAGCTCTCATCTCTTTAAATATCTGGCCTCTGCATGACATCCTGGAAAGAGAGAGAAAGAGAACTAAAACTTCCTGCTAGGAGAAGCTGATAAAAGAGGGAAAAAGTAAGTGTGAGGGGGAGTGGTATTTTTACTCGAGCTACATGGTTTAGCTCAATTGTGAGAGCTCAAGTGCATTCTTGGATTCCCACCATTTCGGTAAGCATTTGAGGCAGGTGTCCTATTGGCTCTATTCAAATCCATGGGAAGGTATTCATAGATATTACACAGTCATTTGAAGACGCAGTGAGACGTATCTTCTCTGCCATTTTCTTTCTGGCATGCTTGAGTTTGGCACTAGACAAAATAGAACTTCCTGGTTGCCAGTCCATTGGGCTTCACTGTAGTACACACACACACAGGCGCTCGCACTTGGCCAGTTACCAGTCAGTAACCCCTTGGTTGCACATCCCCAGGGCCAAGGACAGCAGAGCGGACAGCTGTCTCACAGTTTCATACCTATTATGAAGATCCCTCTAGAAAATCAATTGAGTGTTCATCAAAACACTGATAACTTGGCGAGTGCAATTATCTGTTTCTACAGATGTATTTAAATAGAACCGGATGTGGGTGGGGCTTAAACCAGAAATGAGTATAATCTAAATGAAAAGCTTATTTTTAGATGTAAATGTATTACATTTATAGTTTATACTAAATATGGTTTGTTTTAATGTTTTTATAATCTTGATTTAAAAATTGTAATCTTGACCTTGACGTCTAAACGTTTCTGTTTGAATTGGTAATATAACAACAACTTCTTGATGGCACTGTTTGCTTTTTGCATATGATTTTTAAAAAAATTAAGTATTAACAGAAATTTTAAAAAGTGAAAAAAATATTTATGATATAGTTTCTTAGTTTTCAAAAAATTATTGAGATGCACACAATCTGAGCAGCCATCCGATTTGAACTTGAAATCACATTGTTTGCTTTTAATTCATAATGTTCACTAATGGTTTGTCTTCAGTCATATTAGCTTCACAGATTAATCATCTAATTATAATAAACTAATCTTTATTGTTAATTAAAAAATATTCCTTCACCCTTGTCCTTTTTGGACAAACAGAATAAAGTTTTTAAAGACATTATTCATCCTAATTCAGATATTGCTCCTTTATTTCACACTAAAAGGAAAACAGACATGATATTTATGATATCAAACTAATATTTATGTTAAGGACCTTTCCCTGATAAAACAATACAGTTTAAGACAAGGCATATGACCTTACATGTTGTTGGGTAAGATCATCCACATAAACATGCTCAGTGCTTCAAAACTCACTTATCCCGGGTATAAAATTAAACAAGTATCTAGTAAAACTAAAAAATAGTATTACTTCACAAGATGCTTGAAAATCTACATAGAGATGCCTGAACAATATTTCACACCATATTTAATTTGTCGTCTACGCTTAGTGTTACTATTGCATTAGCTTGTCAGCTAACCAGATGTGCTGCATGCAAAACTGGGCTCTTTTTATCAGGTATTATTCATACCTGGTATTTTTTGTACAGGATGTTCACATTGTTTTTTGTGATCAGACTTTTGGGGGGAAAACTGTATTTTATTTTTAATGTTTGTCTGTGCGTTGTCATTTGTAGATTTAAAGGGGTCAAATCATACATTTTTTAATATTTAATTTTTCTCCATGAGTTGCATTTATAAAACTAATGAAATACACTTAAAAACGGCATTTTGC
>NW_015506352.1:533098-534318 GCF_001515645.1 Sinocyclocheilus grahami | reverse complement strand
GTATGGGTGCAAATTGCTATGATATCCCCCTGCAAATTTGTAAATGGGCGATGAATGTCAACAAAGATTCTTCTTTTGAGAGGCTGCTGTGTGTAGCGAAGTGAATAAAGAGAAAGGAATAGGTACAAAGAGAAAACAAATAAGGAAGGGAAAGACACAGAGTGACAGATGCAAACCAGAGGGGGAATAGATTTGGAGGGGAATAGTAATGAATTTGGTTACTTGACTATTCCAATTAAGATACAGCTTAACCAAAAATGAAAGTTGTGATCAGTTACTCTCTCTCATGTGGTTACAAACCTGTATGACTTTCATTCTTCTGTGCAACTCAAAAGATAAGAAAATATCTCTTACTTTTTCCATACAGTGGAAGACAATTGTAGCCAAAATAGCAAAATGGCTTGGTTGCCAATAACTTCAAAATATCCTTTTTGTGTATATGTGTTCTAGAAAAAAAAGGTTTGGAATGACATGGGGGAGAGTATATGATGACAGAATTTTCATTTTTGGATGAACTATCACTTCAATGGTTATTGTTATAATTTTAAGAAATACTTGAGGAAAAAGGCAATTCCAATGCCAACTGATAAAATACTGAATTGTTTAGATAGACCTTTAAGTGATTTGCATTGTTGCATTTTAGAGGCGCCATAAATGAAAATCCAGTTATTGGCCTAAACAACAATTGACTAATATACAAAAATGTGGTGAAAAAACAAAAATGATTTATAGGAGCCATTTGTTCGGAAGTTGGACTACAATGGTAGCGTTGTATGTTTTTGATTCACTAGAAAATAACCTATGTTTAATTATTTTGTGGGTCAGACTGTATATTTTTGATTCATTAGAAAAGACCTGACTCATAATCTTTCATTTGGGAGTCAGACCTTAATAGTGGTTCTGTATGTTTTTGATTCACTAAAACTGACTCATGAGAGTCATTTGTTTTGTCATCTCACTGCATGGTTGGGCTTGATTTGGCTGCAGTGTCGCGGCACCGCTGAATAAACTCTGTTGTAGAATATCAGTGGGGTGTTCTGTTCAGATAAGTGGAAGAATATGCTTTGAGAACCAATTGAGAACCAAGGAACATAACCTCATTCTGCTCAGGTATTTTTACTCGAGCTACATGGTTTAGCTCAATTGTGAGAGCTCAAGTGCATTCTTGGATTCCCACCATTTCGGTAAGCATTTGAGGCAGGTGTCCTATTGGCTCTATT
>NW_015506352.1:519754-532646 GCF_001515645.1 Sinocyclocheilus grahami | reverse complement strand
ACAACAACTTCTTGATGGCACTGTTTGCTTTTTGCATATGATTTTAAAAAAAATTAAGTATTAACAGAAATTTTAAAAAGTGAAAAAAATATTTATGATATAGTTTCTTAGTTTTCAAAAAATTATTTCCATATTACTCTTGACAAGTTCAGATTTCTGAGATGCACACAATCTGAGCAGCCATCCGATTTGAACTTGAAATCACATTGTTTGCTTTTAATTCATAATGTTCACTAATGGTTTGTCTTCAGTCATATTAGCTTCACAGATTAATCATCTAATTATAATAAACTAATCTTTATTGTTAATTAAAAATATTCCTTCACCCTTGTCCTTTTTGGACAAACAGAATAAAGTTTTTAAAGACATTATTCATCCTAATTCAGATATTGCTCCTTTATTTCACACTAAAAGGAAAACAGACATGATGAAGACAAACTAATATTTATGTTAAGGACCTTTCCCTGATAAAACAATACAGTTTAAGACAAGGCATATGACCTTACATGTTGTTGGGTAAGATCATCCACATAAACATGCTCAGTGCTTCAAAACTCACTTATCCCGGGTATAAAATTAAACAAGTATCTAGTAAAACTAAAAAATAGTATTACTTCACAAGATGCTTGAAAATCTACATAGAGATGCCTGAACAATATTTCACACCATATTTAATTTGTCGTCTACGCTTAGTGTTACTATTGCATTAGCTTGTCAGCTAACCAGATGTGCTGCATGCAAAACTGGGCTCTTTTTATCAGGTATTATTCATACCTGGTATTTAATTTTAGTAACTGTGCACCTGCCCTGGGTGCAACATATGCATTGTATCCAAAAGACAAATGGTAGTCTTAGTATGGGATGGGGAAGTGTTATTGCAAAAGGAAGGGGGAGCAGAATTTCTCCATAGAGATTAAAGATGAAGCCCAATGAGCCTGAAGAAAATCAAGGTGTTGTGACGGATGTGCTTTTATAATACAAACTGCAATTGCAGTGGCAATTACCTAGGCCTGATTACAGGACTAATTGGACACAACAGGGTAATTGTTACCACCAAAGCGTTGTTGGAGTGAGTGACAGTAATTGTAACACAGTGTTGGGTAGCTGCAGAGTTCAAAGTTTACACAAGAGTACCAAGGAGTGTTTGCCTATGTGTGTGTGTGTGTGTGTTTGGCTTTAAACTTTTATTTAACAGAGTGAGTTTTTGTTGGATAGTTATAAATGTTGAGTTGTGAAGTTTGTCATGTCTAGTTCACAATTCACTGGACTTTGAACAGCTGTTGATTGTCTGCTGTGTGATGAGACCACTCAATCATGAGAAACTTCAAAACCTCACAAACTGTCACACACACAGTAAAGTTGACAGGATGTAGTGTTATGCTTCTGTCAGACTTTGGCTGTGGGCCCTCAGGTAAAAACAAGTTCATTAAATGTTATCGTCTGGATATGTCGAATTATTATTATTATTATTTTTAAATATTACAGTATCAGTCACGCAGCTGATACAGCATTGAGTCACACTGGAGTGACTACTAGAGCAAGTCCAATGGACAGTCAGATATTTCCCATAGCATTTGCCTCCATATACAATTTCAGAAAATAAATGTCTCTGTAGATTATTTTTGTTGTGCAGAAAGTTACGGATTCATTTTGATCATAGTTCTATTGAACTTTTTTCCATAGCCCTAGTTTTTCTGACCAGCAGTGAGGACACTGACCCAAATCTTTTTTTTTTTAAAAGGAAGGAAAAAGGTTCTCTCAGGACAAATGAACAACCCAGTTAGTTATTTCTTGCTCTGCATTTTCCTTAAGTCAGCTGGAGTTTTCACTCACATTGTTTATTTTTCTAAACACTTTTTTATTATTATTTATAATTGACTCACCTTCATGTTGTTTCAAACATATATGGCTTTTTTCCTTCTTTAGAACACACAAAAATAGATTTTTAATATTGTGCTCGTTGAAGAGTGAATGAGGAGTGGAGCTTTACAGAGCTTTAAATCTCAGAAGTAATTTTCCAAATTAGTTTGTTAAGTGAGAGAGTCAAACTTGACAGTGGGATCAGCTTGATTTGTGAATGAATCATGTTGTGAACTGAATCATCTGATTCATTGAAAAAATCTGATTCACAAGAATGATGTGTTTGTGAATCAGGCATCACTTGAATATGTCAAGAAGAGTAAGTAAATGTCTCTCAAAGCCGAAGCCGTTTTCCTCAAGGAGACCACAATCTAGATGATTTCAGGCTCCTTGTGGGCCACAGGCAAAATCATGCACGCAGTCACAGCAAAGTCTAGTTTTCCTGATATGTCTTCAGGTTATGTCACTTTGTTACTGGGGTCCTGCAGATGTTTCAATGCAGATGTGTCTTGAATGAAATTGGGGTATCAGCACTCTGAGACAGTTAAAAAGAAGGTTCATTCCTCAGATGTAATCTGTTTCTCCGGGATCAAAGACTCAGGCAGGGCCCTGTTTCTCAGGCTCATGAGGGCGTTTTTGAGCCTGCTCTGAAGCTTAGAGAGAGATTACACTGGATTTAGCACTGATCTCCCACCCTCCCTATGCAAAACAACAAAACTCTGCCAGGTCCAGGGTTTGGGAGGGGCGTTTCTCCGGGATCAAAGACTCAGGCAGGGCCCTGTTTCTCAGGCTCATGAGGGCGTTTTTGAGCCTGCTCTGAAGCTTAGAGAGAGATTACACTGGATTTAGCACTGATCTCCCACTCTCCCTATGCAAAACAACAAAACTCTGCCAGGTCCAGGATTTGGGAGGGGGTGCGTGCCCTATTGTGGCTGGCTTACACCAGGTATTTAAGACCGGGACCCAATATGACGAGCTTTTGGAGCTCAGTTTTAAGGGCACTTTTCTTCTGGCCAGTCAATGGGATGTCTGTGCTATCCAGCTTGCTTTCTTGCTTCGTTTCTTAATCCTCACAGTAACAATTGGTACTGAAATCAGGAAATAATTCCTCTTTCCTTTTACTCTAAAGGGAGATTTGTATTTGTGGATTTGCCCATAATTACAAGGGTGAATAGCAACATTGAAAAGACTTAGTTGGTAGAGCATTATCTTACTGCTGTGCCTCTATTACCAAGGGAGAAAACTTTTCACTTATATCTTAACCGATTCCAGCTAATTCTGGTACTGAATTGCAAATAAAACCTCAGCATGGGGGTCAGTGGAGGTGCTTGGTATGAGTAATGTCTCTGTTGAGAATAACTGGATGGAATTTGTGCTCTTAATTCAGAGAAACAAGAAACTCCTTTCGCACACGATACTTCAGACTCTAAAGGTCACCTATCCAGGGACGTAACTGGGTTTGGGCAATTAGTCATTTTTATTACTTTGAAAGACGATGGGATCTCCCTAAAGAATTTGGCGGAAATGGGTTTGGAGTGTACATTGTGAGATTTATCATTTGATTTCGCCTGGTTTTTCTTTTCTTTGTCCTCAGGTAGACATTTATCTTCATAAGTATTTCCTTAGTTGGCAGTTTTTTAAATTTATATTTATTTACAGCTGATACACTTTATTTGTGTTGACACTGGGCAGTTTTGACAAACAGCAGAGAGACTGCGGTATAGCAAGCCATAACCTATAATATGTTAAGCATATTATAGGATGCTCTCGGTGAACGGAGCCAAGAAAATGATCATATCACACTCGGAAAGAACTTTCAGGCTGATTATGATTTTGACATTATCAAGGGAAACTTCTGGTGTTCTAGAGAACAACAATACAAAGGATTGTGGGATTGCATGAGCATTAAATATTCAAAAACTTTCCATTCACTGATTATCTATTTTAATGTCTTGTGTCAGCCAAAAGCAAAAGCAAAAAAGGTCAAATCTAGACGTTTACAATTAGGCACACCTGATTATTTTACTTGAAATGATTTAAAATGAAATGCAAAACTTAACCTTGCAAATACAGCTGAGAAAAAAATATATACAGTTCGCTCAATGTGATGACATCCCACAGCAAACCACAAGGAATAATTACTTTGGCCAAAGGACAGACTGAGTATACAAAGGAAGGAAATGAGAGTGCAATTTGATATAATCCAAGATGAATGGTTTTGATGAGTTTTATTTAGTTTGTCTTTGTAAATAAGGCTGATTTTGTGTTGCTGCTAGTATGTTGACTGTGTGGAATTGTAGTGAGTTTCTCTGAGCTTCTGATTAGCAATGAAATCCATTACTGATAGCACACAGTGGAACAACAATATGGAGGCATCCCAAGTATGAAGAATCAATTATTATTATGAATCGTATTTCTAGATTGAGTTTTTTTTAATGGATCTGTTTCTCGTGCCCCTTACTGCTGAAATATTGATCATAATAGTGCAAGTGCCAGTTTGTGTCTGATTAATTCTATTGATTGGCTCAGAGCATCATGGGTTTTGAATAATAAAGAGTGTCATATTCTGTATAGGAATCAAAAGAAATTGTTTCAGACAGAACACAAGCATGACTGGATCATAACACTCAAATATTTGTGGCTTCAAAAATGACTATGCATCTTTGATTTTCTGCTTGCATATTCTGTACTCCTTTCCCAAGTCTAATTAGTGAAACGAATATAATATTTGTGTAATACATTTGGGATATCATAGTATGGGTACTGTGGCCCATAAACTCAGATTTGCAAGTGTGTGTTTATGTGCTGCATGTCTCTTGAGTCATCTGTTTGTCACTTTTGAGCAAGAAAATAACAAACTGTGAAAACATAATGTTCTTTTTTTTTTGTGCAAATAAACAGTGGTCTGCTAGAGTGTCATATCTAACTTAAAACTTAAATACATATTAAAAAGTTATTGAATGACCTAGATGACAATGGATTTATTCACACTGTTGGTTTTTGGTGAAAAATTTGGCTAAATAATGTAATTTAGCTTGATTTCTTAATTACACACAGAAGTGAGACTCAAAAGTTTTGAACACTGTGTTCAAGGACCTCTGGAGTCATGCATATGCACATATTACCAGAATAGTCATCTTTGATGCAGACAAACTCATGTTGTTTGTTCTATCTGAGGTCATATTCTTAAAATAATAATCCATGGAATTATGACCATGTAAGTGGTGACAGTTGATCATAAATAAGTTACAGTGTAACATTATGACATACTGATTATTTTAACAAACATATCACACATTCACTGACATTGATAGATTAGGGCAAAAAAATTAACCCTTTAAGACCCCTTAAAGAGCTCTTTACCTTTTTCTTAAGCTGTTATGAATTGTGTGTAACAAATTGAACAAGTTGACTTCTTTGACCATCACAACATGTTTCACAATTATTTCAGCAATGCCAACAACAACATTTGGCAAGGCACATTGCCTGCATATGGGTCATGAGAAATGTTTAATTGCACTTTCATTTTTACAATTAATTGTACTAAATTGAAAAGCCCTAATTATCCATCTTATTTTTAATGTAGAATTTGACTAGAAGTCTGGTGTCATTCACTTCCAGTTACTTTAGTTGTACAAAAATAGTCTGTTATACTGCTTGATAACTGATATTTATGATTTCTCTTGTACATTTTTTTTTACGGTTTACGACACTTTGTTATTTTAATAGTTATTTAACTATAGCAGGTAATTTATTGGAATAGTATGGAAGCACGTTTCTGCCACTGAATTTAAAAAAAAGGGAAATTTCGAATTTTATCGCACAATTATGTTTACTCACAACTTCTATAAATAGATATTATAAAGATATAATAAAGATATACATTTTGGGAAATAAAGTCAGAATTGTGAAGTATTGTGAACTCCTCATTCAGACTTTTTTCTTGCAATTGTAAGTTTACATTTCACAATTCTGACTTTTTTTTCTCAGAAATGCAAATGTATATCTCACAATTCTAACTTTATAACACGCAATTGCGAGTTTATATCTCACAATTCTGAGAAAAAATGTCAGAATTATGAGTTTATATCAAGCAATTCAGAGAAAAAAAATCAGAATTGCGAATTTATATAAAAATTCTGAGAAAAAAGGTCAAAATTGTGAGATAAAAAGTTGCAATTACCTTTTTTTTAAATTTTCATTCAGTGGTGGAAACGGGCTTTTATAGTATAGCTTACTTCCGTGTTGCAAAAAAAAAAAAAAAGTGGATATTCTGACAAAATTTTATCTTTTTTCATAGTGGATCTTGTCAAAGGGATGCTTAAGGCATCAAGTTGAGTGGCAGCAGGAGAATGACAGCGATAAGAAAATGCTTCTCCTTTGCTAATCATTGTGACTGTTTTCCTAATTGAGACATTTAAGATGGCATTCCCAAAGGCCGACCCGTGTTAGTCTATGCATTAGGCCTGCTGATAACATTATCAAAGCATACTATGGAATAAACAACTATAGGCTACATTAATACTGCTGACACATAAAACACAAGACTGTGGTCTGAAGATGATTAGTAAACAAAGCATGATAAGGCTCCTTTTATTTTGTCTGATGATTGAGCTGTGATATGCACATTTATGGGACGTAGCAATTATTGGCCAATCAGACCGAGCTGATGAGATAAAGTGATTTCATTGTTGTTTTCATAAATCAAGCAGACTAATTAGGCTCTTTGGTTACAAACTGACACGTATAGCTTTTAAATTTGCCGGAGAATAAAACATTACCAAAACCAGCTGGACGCCACCAGTGCGTGAAGTCAGCCGTCCAATTGAACAGGCTTTGATTTGCAAGTTGTCATGCTGACTTTGTAGGAAAGCTCTAAAGCATCACAGCATCACAATTAAAAAGCATCTGCTTTTGCAACAACAAAGGCTGTCAAAAGCTTTTACAACAAACTGTGATTTGCTCATTAATCATTTGTACAGGTATAATTTATCGTAATATATTTAATTAAAAAAAAATAATAATAATTTAATTTTTTTTTTATTATTTCTTACCTTAAATATATTTTCATAATAAAATATACAGTACATATTAAACATTTTTACATCATATAAGTCTGATAAAATTTATTTGATGTGCATTTAATCTTTACAAGGTTTATTTTAAAGAAACATGCTAGTAGTTTCTTGACATCTGAGGTAAGTATGAATGTTCTTATTAGGTGATGAAACATGAGGTCTAGTCAAATAAAGTTGTGTGATATGAGACAGTTACCCTTTCAGTTAGTCCCTTTCTTCTTTTTCTTCATGCACACACATGCACCGTTGTGTACAAATGAGTGTCAAGGTGCTTCTGTGTTTTAGAATGGAGTTATGGCTCAGCTGGGACTTTTTATTTTATTTTCTTAGTAATCTATAGGTCTGATGAAATGTATGACATAAAAAAATTGTCTTTGGCACATATTCAGCGCTCATGCTATAGCTTTGAGCACAGTGCCAGCAGTATAATTTTGGTGAAAAGCAGAATTTGATGAAAGGTTTAACTGGCTTTACTGAATTCACAGCCCTCTTTACACAGTTCTAAATCTAATCTATTCAGCCCTGACACATATATTTCATTATAGTCAAAGCCAGACTTCAGACAAATATGTGTTTGCTTTACATCAGCTGAGGAATAATGCAATGTTTACTGTAGGATGGGGGGGGGGGGATTTCATTCACTTTTTTTCATCCTTCAAACCAATGTAACATGGGCATGACTGATGTTCAGACACTTGTTAAGCTACATAAAATTGTGGTTACTCAGAAGCACATTATATGATGAGTTACTTTCAGCTTTGCCTGCATTTGATTATTTGGGTGTATGTTTACATAAGTGAATGGGGAGTGTGCGTTTGTGTGCATAACTTAACCCTCCTCTTTTCTTTGTGTTTGCATATATGTGTTAATCATATAGCAAGTAAAGGTTACATGCAGATAGACAACTAGCATGCCTTTCGAATAAGCTTGGGAGACTGATCTCTTAATCTTTTTTTTTTTAATGCATGAATATCAATGACCAAACGCATTCTATGAGATAAATCAGATATAGATCAAATAAACACAATATTACAATGTACAATTGCACAAAAGGCTGCAAACGAACAGCGCGCATCTGAAGTGTCTCTGAAGGAAATAATGCATTATTTATCGGCTTTAAGATATCGGCCAAATTTTCTTATCAGGCCGATACCGATAACAGAAAAAATGAGCCGATATGGGCCGATACCGATATGGTGGCCGATATATCGTGCATCCCTAATTAATAATGAGATCATGTTGCAAAATGATAGCATCCTAAAAAATAATGTTTTTGTAATTATTTTTTGTAAATATTATTTTTTTAATATATTTATTTTGAAAGAAGTTTCTTATGCTCACCAAGGCTGCATTTATTTAATCATGCAACATGCAATAAAAATATACGATAAAATACAGTAAAACTGTAATATTGGGAAATATTATTACAATTTCAAATCACTGTTTTCTATTTTCAAATAACTGTTATTTTAATATGTTTTAAAATGTCATTTATTCCTGTGCTGGCAAAGCTGAATTTTGTGTACAAAAAAAATAAAATAAAAAAGTTTATCAATGTGCTGCTTAATATTTTAGTGGAAGCCATTATAAATTTTTTTCAGGATTTTTTGATGAATTGAAAATTCAACAAAATGTTTGTAACATTATAAATGTCTTTACTGTTATTTATTTTAAATCAATTTAAGGCATTCTTTCTGAATAAAAAGTATTAATTAAAAAAAAGTCTTACTGACACTAAACTTTTGAGCGGTAGTACAGGTGCATCTCAATAAATTAGAATGTCGTGGAAAAGTTCATTTATTTCAGTAATTCAACTCAAATTGTGAAACTCGTGTATTAAATAAATTCAATGCACACAGACTGAAGTAGTTTAAGTCTTTGGTTCTTTTAATTGTGATGATTTTGGCTCACATTTAACAAAAACCCACCAATTCACTATCTCAACCAATTAGAATACTTCATAAGACCAATAAAATAACATTTTTAGTGAATTGTTGGCCTTCTGGAAAGTAGGTTCATTTACTGTACATGTACTCAATACCTGGTAGGGGCTCCTTTTGCTTTAATTACTGCCTCAATTCGGCGTGGCATGGAGGTGATCAGTTTGTGGCACTGCTGAGGTGGTATGGAAGCCCAGGTTTCTTTGACAGTGGCCTTCAGCTCATCTGCATTTTTTGGTCTCTTGTTTCTCATTTTCCTCTTGACAATACCCCATAGATTCTCTATGGGGTTCAGGTCTGGTGAGTTTGCTGGCCAGTCAAGCACACCAACACCATGGTCATTTAACCAACTTTTGGTGCTTTTGGCAGTGTGGGCAGGTGACAAATCCTGCTTGAAAATGAAATCAGCATCTTCAAAAAGCTGGTCAGCAGAAGGAAGCATGAAGTGCTCCAAAATTTCTTGGTAAACGGGTGCAGTGACGTTGGTTTTCAAAAAACACAATGGACCAACACCAGCAGATGACATTGCACCCCAAATCATCACAGACTGTGGAAACTTAACACTGGACTTTAAGCAACTTGGGCTATGAGCTTCTCCACCCTTCCTCCAGACTCTAGGACCTTGGTTTCCAAATGAAATACAAAACTTGCTCTCATCTGAAAAGAGGACTTTGGACCACTGGGCAACAGTCCAGTTCTTCTTCTCCTTAGCCCAGGTAAGACGCCTCTGACATTGTCTGTGGTTCAGGAGTGGCTTAACAAGAGGAATACGACAACTGTAGCCAAATTCCTTGATGCCTTGACCCCAGCCTCAGTCCATTCCTTGTGAAGTTCACTCAAATCCTTGAATCGATTTTGCTTGACAATCCTCATAATGCTGCGGTTCTCTCGGTTGGTTGTGCATCTTTTTCTTCCACACTTTTTCCTTCCACTCAACTTTCTGTTAACATGCTTGGATACAGCACTCTGTGAACAGCCAGCTTCTTTGGCAATGAATGTTTGTGGCTTACCCTCCTTGTGAAGGGTGTCAATGATTGTCTTCTGGACAACTGTCAGATCAGCAGTCTTCCTGATTGTGTAGCCTAGTGAGCCAAACTGAGAGACCATTTTGAAGGCTCAGGAAACCTTTGCAGGTGTTTTGAGTTGATTAGCTGATTGGCATGTCATCATATTCTAATTTGTTGAGATAGTGAATTGGTGGGTTTTTGTTAAATGTGAGCCAAAATCATCACAATTAAAAGAACCAAAGACTTAAACTACTTCAGTCTGTGTGCACTGAATTTATTTAATACACGAGTTTCACAATTTGAGTTGAATTACTGAAATAAATGAACTTTTCCACAACATTCTAATTTATTGAGATGCACCTGTATATACTTTCGTCAGCCATGCTAAATTAAAAACACAATGACGTAGAGCGGACACTTCAGTAATATTTAATGGCTCAAAAATAATCACCAATGGTGGTATGTAACATCACATCCTAAAGATCTGTCCACTGAAAGGTTAATATTAGTGCATGTCTGTACAAAACATCCTCCACAACACGACAGCTGTTGTAGCACAGACATTAACTGACGTTTGACAGAGAGTTCAGTTTCATCTTCAGCTTATGCGGTCTGATTCTTATTATCCTTAATCTCAACCACAACTGCTGCTTAACTGCTGAATCCAAACCGTGAGAGGGAAATGAGAAGAGACTATCAGTGTGTGCAAGAGTGTGTGTGTGAAAGGAAATTGCTTTGTTTGCTGAAACAGCGAGTCATATAATGCACTGGTCCCATGTGTAGAGTTTGGTGTTTTGTCATGTGGGGTGTCAAAGGTCAAATCTGTCTGTAATACTTGCCGTTCATCTCCCTCGTCACGTCATGGGGAAGTTCAGCTGTGAGACACTGAGATAGACAGCGAACGCATTTACATCAGCAACAGACTGTGCATTTAAGGACATTAATCTTTCTCAAGTCTCGAGTTCCTGTTGATGCCTCAGGGCGACTCTTGTCATCGCCAGTGAGTTGTCAAAAGTGCGACTCTCTCTTGTTTCTCAGTTAAAGTGGGAGAGGTTGGTTTTCAATGCACCATGGAGGTTGAAGGAGTGAAAACATTCTCAATTTAGATGTAAGTGGAGTTGTGACAGTTTGAAAACAGATCTTGATGAACTAAAACGGAGCATATAATAATTTATGTTGCCGAACAACAAAGTTTAAGGAAACGTTTTTGGAGCGAGAGATAATATACTAACGCTTTTCTTTAGTGTCACATTTTAAACCAATAATGCTGACATTAAAATATACTGTAAATTGTAAACCATCATGAACATACCTAGTCTTTATCTAAAAAGTATGATTTTTTGTTTTTTAAATTGGATTACATTATGGATTTATGGAAGCTCATTTCCACCATGGGGGAAAAAAAAGTAATTGCGTTTTTTTTTCTGTGAATTCTGAGTTTACATCTCATAACTCAACATTTATTTTGGTGCTTCCCCCACTGAATAAGAATATAAATAAATTAATTAATTAATTAAAAAGGTAATTATGACTGTTTTCTCATTATTACGACTTTTCTTCTCAGGATTGCAAGAAATAAACGGGCAATTCTCAAAAATGTCGGATTGTGAGTTTATGTCTCACAATTCTGACTTTATATCTCGTAATTCGGAGAAAAAAAAGTCATAATTGCGAGATAAAAAAAAAGAAGCAATTTCCTTTTAAATTTTTTATCCCCTGGCAGAAACAGGCTTTCATAGACTCTAGTTATTTTTCAAGGTCCTCGTCTTCACCAAGGACACCCTAGTTTATCCCCATCCACTTTCCTGTCCAGCAAAGTGCCAGTTTTACTCAGTGAATACTGCTAATGCTAATCAGAGAGTACGTCGCACAAGGTAATCTTCCATACTAAATATTCATAACATCGCCGAGAGGCTTATTGTACTTAGAACATTGATTTGGGTTTGCACAGTTCCACACAATTTAAGCAAAGACCTGATTGGAATGTCAAAATACTACTTCTCCACTACCAAAGTCTTGTCTTACCCAAGTAGAACTGATTTGAGCCTCCTGACTGATTGTATTGCTTGTGGTAAACATGCTCTGCTCCTCCATGTGCTTCAAATTGTCTTTTTGGTCGATGAAGATATTTGCTTTTTTGTGCTTACTAGTTCATTTAATTGTAATTTGGAGGAGATAATTGTGATCTATATCGCAGATTACAAATTACAATATGTGTACAACTAATGTACATGTACTACAATATTCCAGTATCACCTTTTAAACATAAAACTGCTCTGAAAATGTGTTTGCTTGTTAGTCTATAAAGGAAGTAGAGAATAAAACTGATTTTAAATCAGTCAAATCACTTAAAACGTATTACTGTAGTAAATCTAGATATTAAAAACTGGACAAACTATTTTCTCATGCACATTAAATTTGTAACATAGCTAAAGGGCAACAGTTAATATTTTACATGTAACATATCTAGGATACGAGCCATATTTCTAGTCTTATTGTGCACGTGGGTACAGTCAATTTGAAATATTTGGAATATTAAGGAAAAAAAAATTACTACAGTAAAAAAAAAAAATATTATGCAGTTTTAATCCCTTGAGGCTACTGTAATATTGCAAGTTTATATTTCAGTTGGGTTTTTTTCTTCTTATTTTTTTTCAACAGTGGTTGCTGATGAACAGTTTAAATACTATGCTGAGACCAATACTGAGACTATTTGGAAGTCAATTGCAGGAATTCCAACAGAGATGAAATGATGATGCAACTTTAACAACACAAATGCAATGCTGTATGTTGCTAAAAAGATTGGAAACCTGTATACATACTAGCTACTAGTATTATACATAAACTGTGATTTAAAATTAAAGTAACATGTCACTTTGGATCAAATTTGAGTTGATGTAATGTGGATTTTATTAGATTTTTGAAGAGTATTCAGGTAATTCTTGAAAATTCTTATTTTATTATTCTATATATTGAAAAATAAATGCTTTAAGTCAAATTAAAACTT